>NC_068287.1:45043900-45108900 GCF_025860055.1 Xyrauchen texanus
CACGTAAGGTGACTTTACTACTCCTGTTCTGTCTGTTTCTTCTTTCTTTCTATCTTAGTCTTCTTATGGAGAGTATAAGATTGGGTTTCTTAAATATCAATGGGGAAGAGACAGGAGCAAGGGAGAAATGGTTGCTGAAATCATACGTGAGGTAGATACAATGAGGTAGAATGGTATAGATGGTGGGAGGGGAAGTGTTTTATTAGTCATGGATCAAGTACAAGTGCAGGTGTGGCAATCCTTTTTTCAAAGAAATTGGATTTGAAAATTTTGTTAACCATGGAATTAGAAAAAGGAAGAGTTTTAATAGTTAAAGCAGAAATTAATGGGTCTGTATTTTTATTTATTAACGTCTATGCTCCTAATAAAGGGCCAGATCGTGTAGAACTTTTTAGAAAACTGCTAAATACATTAAGACAACAAAATGATGATTTTTGAGAGAGAGAATGGCACACATAAAAAAAGCTTCCACCCTCTTCCATGCCAATACCCACAATTCCTTTTCATGTGAAATAAACACTCGGGGCTTGTCGAGTTTATTCATGTATTGCATCTATGTGCTTAAGACGGTCCCGCCTGGACATTGTTGCACGATTGCAATTCCCTCAATTGTTTTTCTGAAAGTTTTGTACCCTCAACTCGGATGTCTCTCTGGGACGCTGAAGCATTTTAAGTGCCTTTACTTCATCGTTTGAGGTCAAATATGTCTCTGACTTCAGTCTAACAGTACGGAGGATTGAAGAGCTCTGCAGTTTGTGTCCCAGGACATTTGGTTCGATGAGCCAAGAAGAAGTTTAAAAGGTCTAGCTCACCCAAAATAAACTATGAATTTTTAGAGGCACCATAAGTGCAGTCATTTAAAACGCCACAAAGTAGACTTATAATAATGAATAATATTAATAAACGATCTTAGATTCATTCAGGACCGATTCACTGATTCAAAAGTGTTTTTGATTCACTAAAAATAACCGGTATGTATGATTAACTAAAAGGAACCGTGGCATCGGGGGCGTGGTCAAGCGCCCGTCGGGGAGAGGAAGCGGTAAGGGCGCTTGCACCTGAGCTAAATCATGTCTAACACCTGTCTCTAATTCCAGTGAGCACGGGGAGAGCGGCACAAAAGCAGCAAAGAACCTCCAGAGAGGGGAGAGAGAGTGACAGTGTTCCCAAGAAAGACTTGAAATTGGGGGCGCCCGCCACCGCAGGTACGGGTGTAGCGCCTGGGCCGGCCTGCTGGAGATGCGGAGACCCGGGCCACTTCCGGGATCAGTGTCCGCTGATTGAGGTGGGGACGGTGGTACGGGTCCCCGATATCCACCAGGCTGCCCCCCGATCGGGCTGGAGCTCGACAAAGCATGGCTGGATACAGGGTGAAATCAGATCACCATCCACCAACGCTTGGTTCAACCCTGGGCTTTGGGCACAGCTAAGCTGGTGAGGGTGAGGTGTGTGCATGGGGATGTTCACAAGTATCCTATGGTGACCTTGCTGATCAAATTCCAGGGGGAAAAACATAGCTTGGAGGCTGCGGTTAGTTCCCACCTCACTCATCCGCTGATTTTGGGGACTGATTGGCTGGACTTTAAGAAAATATTAAGGGGAATTTGTGCGGATGGGTCGTGCACTAAAATAGGGAGATGTGCGATGTGCGATGCGTTGGCAGGGGAGAGGGAGCCAGGGCCGTCCTCGACTGCTTCAAGTCAGAATGACGAGGGAGGGGGCGAAGTTATCACCCCTCCTCTCAGGGAATTCCCGGAGTCGGACTTCCCTTTGGAGCAGTTGCGGGACGAAACCCTCAGGCATGCCTTTGACCAAGTGAGAGTAATCGATGGTCAACAACTCCGGCCGGGCATCGCATTTCATACCCTTATTTTTCCATTATAAATGACCGGTTATATAGAGTGACGCAGAACACTCAAACAAAAGAACAATTGTTGATTCCACGGAGCCGCCGGGAAATGGTTTTCCAGGCGGCTCATTGTAATCCCATGGCAGGTCACCTAGGGGAAAGAAAGACACTGCTCCGACTAATAGCCCGTTTCTATTGGCCTGGCATTGGCGGAGACGTCCGCAGGTGGTGTGCGCCATTGCGCCCCCTTCCACTGATCGAGGTCCCCTTCGAGAGAATTGGGATGGACCTCGTTGAGCCATTAGAACGGACAGCACGCGGACATCGCTTTGTATTAGTCCTGGTGGATTATGCAACGCGATATCCGGAAGCAGTGCCTCTGAGCAACATCTCAGCACGTAGTGTTGCAGGGGCACTCTTCAAAATAATCTCCCGGGTGGGGATTCCGAAAGAAATCCTCACCGATCAGGGCATGAAGTTTATGTCACGTACACTTCGCGAGCTTTACGAACTGTTGGGCATTAAGTCAATTTGCACTAGCGTATACCATCCGCAGACCGATGGCCTAGTGGAACGATTTAATAAAACACTCAAAAATATGATTCGTAAGTTCGTACACAAAGACGCTAGGAATTGGGATAGATGGCTCGACCCCCTGTTATTTGCAGTACGAGAGGTCCCGCAAGCTTCCACGGGATTTTCCCCGTTTTAGCTGCTGTATGGGCGGCGCCCGCGCGGGCTGCTTGACGTCATCTGCGAAGCATGGGAGGAAGGACCTTCGAATAGTAAAACTGAAATTCAGTATGTTCTTGATCTTTGAGCAAAACTCCACACACTGGGGCAATTAAAACAGGAGAATTTGCTCCAAGCTCAAGAACGCCAACACCGGCTGTATAACTGTAGGAATTTGCACCGGGAGATAAGGTACTTGTATTGCTCCCAACATCGAGCTCTAAATTACTCGCCAAGTGGCAAGGACCCTTTGAGGTCACACGACGAGTTGGGGATCTCGATTATGAGGTTAAACGAACCGATAGAGGGGGCGCACGCCAAATCTATCACCTCAACCTCCTAAAACTGTGGAGGGAGGAGGGGGTCCCTGAGATGTTGGCCACGATAGTTCCGGAGAGGGCGGAGCTCGGTCCGGAGGTAAAAAAAAGACCACAATCGCAACAACCCGGTTATTTGTGGAGATCACCTCTCACCGCGGCAACTCACAGAGGTTTCCGATATGCAAAGGGAATTTGCAGATGTGTTTTCCCCTCTACCGGGTCGCATGAACCTCATCCAGCACCACATCGAGACCGAGCCAGGAGTGGTGGTACATAGCTGCCCCTATCACTTGCCCGACCACAAAAAGAAAATTGTTTGGGGGTAATTGGACGCGATGCTCGATATGGGCATAATAGAGGAATGCCACAGTGATTGGTCCAGCCCGGTTGTTCTTGTTCCCAAGAGCGATGGGTCTGTACGGTTCTGTGTGGAACGCGGTGTCTAAATTTGACGCATACCCAATGCCCCGTGTTGATGAGTTGCTCGATCAGTTGGGTATGGCTCGCTTTTACTCGACCTTGGATTTAACGAAGGATTATTGGCAGATCCCCTTGACACCAATTTCCTGTGAGAAAACAGCCTTCTCTACGCCGTTTGGATTACACCAATTCGTGACACTTCCTTTTGGTTTGTTTGGGGCCCCAGCCCCATGGATCAGTTCCTCAGACCACACACCGCCTACGCCGCTGCCTATCTAGACGATATCATTATTTATAGTAATGATTGGCAGCGGCACATGCAACATCTGAGGGCCGTCCTGAGGTCGCTGCGGCGGGCGGGGCTCATGGCAAACCCTAAGAAGTGCGCAATTGGGCGTATGGAGGTACGGTATCTGGGGTTCCACTTGGGTCATGGCCGGGTGCGGCCCCAAATTGACAAGACCGTGGCGATTGCGATTTGTCCTAGACCTAAGACCAAAAAGTGGGTGAGGCAGTTCCTGGGGCTGGCTGGCTATTATAGGAGGTTCGTGCCCAATTATTCGGACGTAACCAGCCTGCTGACTGACCTCACTAAAAAGGGGGCTTCATGGCGCCCCGGCCTGAGTTGGGCGGTGGGGGTATGTGGCAGCGGGGGCGTGGTCAAGCGCCCGTCGGGGAGAGGAAGCGGTAAGGGCGCTTGCACCTGAGCTAAATCATTTCTAACACCTGTCTCTAATTCCAGTGAGCACGGGGAGAGTGGCACAAAAGCAGCCACAGAACTTCCAGAGAGGGGAGAGAGAGTGACAGTGTTCCCAAGAAAGACTTGAAATTGATGTACATAAAGTGTGTTAAAAATATAAAAAAAAACCTGTTACCTGTGGAGTTATCACAACCCTGTTTCCTGTGTTTTCCGTCTCTTGAAGTGAGAGCGTTCCACAGGAACCAACTCATAAGAGTCATTCATTCGGGAATTGAACTACACTGGTCACACTCGAGGAGGTCCTGCTGTGTTTTTGATTCATTAAAAGAACCGTTTCCTAAGATTCTTCCGTTCGGGACTCTGACTACACTGGTCGTACTGAATGCTCTTGATTGACTGAAGAACCGTCTCATAAGAGTCAATCGTTCAGGAATCGTCTTACACTGGTCGTGCTGTATATGGCATATATGTCTATGGCAGAAATGGTAAGAGTAGTATGATGGTGTGCCATTCTGAACTCGGCCTATGTTTCACGCTGTAGATTAGTTGCGGTGGCTCTGAGCAGCGATTGGTTCAAGTGTTGGTGTTTGGTGACCCTGTGGAGGTGTCTGAGAACTCTTTTGACTTCCTGTGGGTTGCTGTGTTTGTTTTAGCCCAGCCGTGTGAGAACCACAGCTTCTCCCTCAACTCCACACTTCCTCTAGTCAAGGACTCTAAAGCCGATCGAACCCCAAACCTCTCGTTGCTCACGGCCGTCTGGCCTTCATTCAACACGCATGTCAAAACATACACATGTTTAACAGAGTGAAAAGTCTCCATTTGTACAGTTACAGTTAACACAGTAACTTTTACTAATAATATCTGAGGTCCATGACACTTAAATAAACAAAGTCAAATTTAAATGAACATTTCCCGGTGGGCCGACACATTTTGGGGCCGATCAGGGGCGAAATGGCCATCGGGAGAACCGAGCATGCCGCGAAATGGGCAGAATCGCAATAAGCTAACCGCGTTATGCAGAAATGGAGCACTAGTCTTTTCTGCTGTGATTAATTCACTACAAACTTCTGCATTAACAAAACAACTTTCTACAGAATGCACAGCAGGAGTGTTGTCAGATAGTTTATGGATTAAATGTCTGTGTTTATATTGTACTTATGCACTTTGTGTTTGCTTCAGTTAAACACATGATCAAGTGATAACCACAAGGATTAAGTGATAGGTGTGTGGTCAGTTGTATTCACACTCACAGGTGATAAAACAAACAAAAATAACAACACAACTGCGGTTTACTTTGTATCGGAAAATGACTCTTTTCACACTTACCTCTCATCTTCCTGCTTCAACCCAATAAATATCATCAGAGATCAGGTTCGTTTCTCAAACGTTTGGCATTTTCTCAGCTTCACTAGAATCATCTAGACTCTTTCCATTGAACTTACAACTCAAGAACATCTGAAACAGGTACATTTGCATTTTCTATGATCCAAACCTGTATGATGAATACAGTATATATATATATCTATATCTAAAGGGTATTGAGATACTTTCCCTGCACCTTGAATGCATGACAGAGTACACAACTTATTATTAACATAAAAATAGAGTTGAAATGTGGTATTTATTTCTTCATGAGGGTCTAAAGGGGTCCTCTCTGTTTAATGGTTTTGTCAATATAAACAACACAATGGTAAAGCACATACTGGTTAATGAGACTCATATTTGTTTTATTATCATAGAAGAGGTCTATTCAAGTACCTGTAATCGTTCCGTGTTTTGCATTAATTACATCTGTATGTATTTACGAATAATTCACTCAAATTTAAAAGCTGATCATTACACACACTGTGGACTTATTGCCAAAAATGTGTCATTTTTTTTAAGAAACAACCAAATAAAATGAAAGTGACCGATCTTGATGCCGGATGCACGTCTGTGCAATGCCCGGTTCAGAACTCGCAGGTCCAAGATTGGCGTAACCCGTCGCTCTTCTTGGGAACGATGTAGAAAGCGCTGTAAAACCCCGTCTCACCTCGGCTGGCGGGACAGGCTCACTCGCGCCCTTCTGTTTATGAAAGAATTATTCATGAATAATATTATATTTGTTTACAATCTTATGCTGAATAGAATTTGTTTTCTTCCCTCTAAATGTATAAACATGTAATTCTGGTTCGGTTCACAACACCTCCTCCATAAAATAATGATGTCTAACATTTAATCAGGAATAGTTGAGAACATTTATTTCTGATCATTTGTTTTTCTGCTGGACTGAATATTTTGTTCTGGACATCGAAGAAATAACTTTGATATATTCACACAAACACAAAAAAGTTAAAAATTTCTTTTCTAACAGCAGATAAAATGTTTTGAACTATTTGTGGCTTACAGTAGCAGTGATCGGTGTTATAAGACATTCATATTTGATGTCTTACAAATATCATATTTCACTTTGTGATACTTTTGAAAATATTTTGAACTGTTACGGCAATAAAATAAACTACACAATAACATCTATATCTCTCTCTCTATCTCTCCCTCTCTCTATATCTCTCTTTCTCTCTATCTCTCTCTCTCTATCCCCCTCTCTCTCTATCTCTCTCTCTATATCTCTCTCTACCCCCCTCTATCTCTCTCTCTATCCCCCCCCTCTCTCTCTCTCGTTTATCCCCCTCTCTCTCTCTCTCTCTCTCTCTCTCTTTATCCCCCTCTATCTCTCTCTTTCTCTTTATCCCCCTCTATCTCTCTCTCTCTCTCTCTCTTGTTTCAGGATGAAATTGGAGGTTCTTCTCTTTCTTAACTTCATCCTGGCTGTTAGTCATGGTGGAAACAAACATCTATCCACTCATGATGACCCCTGTCCATGGGCTAAAAATGAAACTGATCATGAAAGTTTCATATTCAAGCACATTCTCCCCGATGGCTTCAATACTGGTCAACTAGTCAACTGGACAAACCATCTTATGAAAGAACATAATGGTAAACCTCTTTGTGGCAGAGCTCAGATCCAATCCTTCCTCAATAATTCAGATCTAAACAATATTAATAAGATCTGCAGTACCACAAGACAATGGACAAAAGATAGGAACATATACAAGAGTACAGAGAAATTCACTGTGTACAAAGTTAACAGCACCATAAATAAGAATAATAAAACTGAGTGTGTCATCAACAGTTGCACTTCTGGCAGCTATCATGTACATGTTGCCTGTAACTTCTTCGATCTTACAAATAGTTGTCTTCCTTCACACTATGAGAACCAAACAAATGGAGAAAATCAGACGTGTTTCTATTAAAGATAATGTTTCATTTCTTTGCTTTTTAATCTCTTGTGATGTGCTTTTGGCCTTTATTTTTATCTGTACATCATAAACAGTTGCTATAACACATACTGTAATCATTTAAACTGAATATCATTTCAAGAGCGTTCAATAAAAGCTGTTGTTGCAGAGCACATGTTGGTGTCGTCACTGTGTTGGGAATTAAATACTTGTTCAGATAATAGATAGGCACACTTAAACAATCGGACTTCAGGAATCGTCTTACACTGGTCGTGCTGTATATGGCATTGTAAGGCGGGTGCCAGTGAGTCTGGGCTACTCCTCGAGAAAACAAAAGGCTCTCATGAGAATTAACATCTGAACTCTCTCTTGCGGATGTAACAGCAACATCCGAGATGCAACATACTGTGCAGCTAACACCTCCCTTCTAAAGTATCTTCATCTTACTCCTCCTCCTCACTTAAAGCTCACTAAAAACCTATGCAATGTGAAGTGTGTACAAAAAGTAACTATAACATGTTTGGTATCATTTAAAGTCTCTCAGTGCGCCTGGTAAACTGGTCTCATCCTCCCAGCCATAATGAAAAGCTAAAAGAAGTTATAAAATATGTGAAATGTGGTGTGCCCCTTAAAGGTGTGCCCTCCTCCAGATCCTCCATACCTCCTGTATGTTAATCTACAGGAACCCCTCAACAGGGGACCAAAATCTAATTATAATGACAGACACCACCATTTGGTAAGCATGTTGAATTATCTGGGTATTTAAGGAGAGGCGACACATTGCTCAGGGCTCTCTGTAATCAGACGATCCCAAACAGTTTACTGTTTGTAGTTTATTTCAGGTGATTGCAATTCGAATTTCTTATGTTTTGATAAAATGTCTAACTTTGACTTATCACTGTCTAATTGGAATTGATGAATTGATTATGTTACCTGATCAATAAATTGTCAACATTTGATTTTATTCTGACTGACTCTGACATTGTGTTTCCCAAACAGATTAAACGATTCGTATGTTACCGCAAGTCTGCGTCAGATTAGTGACGACTAATATTTGGCATCGATTCAAGTGTACTTGGTTTGCAAAGACAAAAAGGGAATTTCCGTTTAGAAGAGCAAACGCTGCTTGACCAATCTAAATCTGGGTGTCTTACCTCTGTTTTAATTTGATGTTTCTCCAGATAAGTGTACGTGGGAAACCACGCATGGCCAATCCAAAGCTATTACAAGAGAAGTTATGTTGGTCAACTTACATCTGTAATAGTGGCCGTGACCTCTACTGAAGAAAACGTTAAGTTACATTCAAGTGTATGCAATTCCATGGGGCTATACTGAAGTATCTTTGATTGTGTGAACGTGACCGATCTCAGGTATATAGCAATTACCTCTGTTTGATGATCCAATACTGGCAGCTTATGATCGTGAGACCCATGGTGTAGAGAAACACGCGAGGACCTCAAAGCGACATAGTTTCTTAATCTAAACGGGTAAAATATAATTAAAGAGTTAAAGGAATAATCAAACATTCGCTCACTTTTAATGATACTCAGATATCATTAAAAACCTTTTTCATTTATGGAGTCAGATGAAATAACGAGATAATACATAAGAGAAAATGTATTTCATTTAATATTGTTGTGTTGCGTACAAGAAAGACTGTAACGCGCAGAGACCTTCACCCGTATTACTGGAGACCGTCATTGGACCGATAAACGGGCTTACAGCATATATGTCTATGGCAGAAATGGTAAGAGTAGTTTGATGGTGTGCCATTCTGAACTCGGCCTATGTATCACGCTGTAGATTAGTTGCGGTGACTCTGAGCAGCGATTGGTTCTCGGTTGGTGTTTGGTGACCCTGTGGAGGTGTCTGAGAACTCTTTTGACTTCCTGTGGGTTGCTGTGTTTGTTTTAGCCCAGCTGAAAACCCTTCTTTTGAGAACCACAGCTTCTCCCTCAACTCCACACTTCCTCTAGTCAAGGACTCTAAAGCCGATCGAACCCCAAACCTCTGAGGTGCATGACACTTAAATAAACAAAGTCAAATTTAAATGAACATTTCCCGGTGGGCCGACACATTTTGGGGCCGATCAGGGGCGGACTGGCCATCGGGAGAACCGAGCATGCCGTGAAATGGGCAGAATGAGCTGCGATAAGTTAAAATAGGCCACACGTTATGCAGAAATGGAGCAACTAGTCTTTTCTGCTGTGATTAATTCACTACAAACTTCTGCATTATCAAAACATCTTTCTACAGAATGCACAGCAGGAGTGTTGTCAGATAGTTTCTGGATTACATGTGTGTGTTTATATTGTACTTATGCACTTTGTGATGCTTCAGTTAAACACATGATCAAGTGGTAACCACAATGACTAAGTAGGTTGTATTCGCACGCACGGGTGAAAAAACTAACAAAAAACAACACAACTGCGGTTTACTTTCTATCGACAAATGACTCTTTTCACACTTACCTCTCATCTTCCTGCTTCAACCCAATAAATATCATCAGAGATCAGGTTCGTTTCTCAAACGTTTGGCATTTTCTCAGCTTCACTAGAATCAACTAGACCCTTTCCATTGAACTTACAACTCAAGAACATCTGAAACAGGTACATTTGCATTTTCTATGAACCAAACCTGTATGATGACCCCAAATGATTTGAGTCAGGTGCCCAAACCAAACATATATGGCCAATGCAAGAAACAGAATATCTGAACATGAATTATGAAATGATAAATCAGATAAGCTGTTAAATCAGTTTGTGTATTTAGAGACACGGCTGGAGTCTGTCCTGTCTGTGTGGATGCTGAAGTGGTGCCAAGCTGCCCAGAAGAGAGAGAGAATGGCACACTTAAACAAAGCTTCCACCCTCTTCCATGCCAATACCCACAATTCCTTTTCATGTGAAATAAACACTCAGGGCTTGTCGAGTTTATTCATGTTTTGCATCTATGTGCTTAAGACGGTCCCGTCTGGACATTGTTGCACGATTGCAATTCCCTCAATTGTTTTTCTGAAAGTTTTGTACCCTCAACTCAGATGTCTCTCTGGGACGCTGAAGCATTTTAAGTGCCTTTACTTCATCATTTGAGGTCAAATATGTCTCTGACTTCAGTCTAACAGTACGGAGGATTGAAGAGCTCTGCAGTTTGTGTCCCAGGACATTTGGTTCGATGAGCCAAGAAGAAGTTTAAAAGGACTAGCTCACCCAAAATAAACTATGAATTTTTAGAGGCACCATAAGCGCAGTCATTTAAAACGCCACAAAGTAGACTTATAGTATTGAATAATATTAATAAACGATCTTAGATTCATTCAGGACCGATTCACTAATTCAAAAGTGTTTTTGATTCACTAAAAATAACCGATATGTATGATTCACTTAAAGGAACTGTGGCAGCGGGGGCGTGGTCAAGCGCCCGTCGGGGAGTGGAAGCGGTAAGGGTGCTTGCACCTGAGCTAAATCATGTCTAACACCTGTCTCTAATTCCAGTGAGCACGGGGAGAGCGGCACAAAAGCAGCAAAGAACCTCCAGAGAGGGGAGAGAGAGTGACAAGGGAACCCAGTGTTCCCAAGAAAGACTTGAAATTGTTGTACATAAAGTGTGTTAAAATTATAAATAATCTGTTCTGTTCGTTCCCGAAATGATGGAAGGTGATCGCCCCGTAGAGTCCTCCCAGTTGACAGGGGTCCTCCAGAACCCTCGCTGCATTACACCAGAGCCACCAACAATCCCTGCTTGAGCTCCGGCAGGACCAGGATCGCAGATTCTTCGAGATCAGGCGGGCTCAAGCAGAGGACCGGCATGCGATCCGGAGTCTTCTGAGCCAGGAGGTCGCCCCAGCTGCAGCCGCGACCCCGGACCCCCGTGCCTTGTTGCCCCCGCCCGCGTTACAAAAGATGGGGGCTCGGGAGATGGAGCCGTAGGAGGCTCTGGAGGCGAAGCCCTGGGAGGCTCGGAAGGCGGAGCCGTTGGAGGCTCGGGAGGCAAAGCCCTGGGAGGCTCAGGAGGCAAAGCCCTGGGAGGCTCGGGAGGCGGAGCCGAGCCCTGGGAGGCTCGGGAAGCACTGGCTCTGGGACGGTCGAGGCTACAGGCGCTGGCTCTGGGACGGTCGAGGCTACAGGCTACAGGCTACAGGCGCTGGCTCAGGGACGTTCGAGGCTACAGGTGCTGGCTCAGGGACGTTCGAGGCTGCAGGCGCTGGCTCAGGGATGGTCGAAGCTGCAGGCGCTGGCTCGCTGACGGTAGGGGCTGCAGGCGCTGGCTCGCTGACCGTGGCAGGCGTAGGCGCTGGCTCGCTGACCGTGGCTGGCGTAGGCGCTGGCTCGCTGACCGTGGCTGGCGTGAGCTGGGAAACGGAAGCATTTCTTCTCCTCCTCTTCCTCCGGGCGGACGAAGTTGGCAGCGCTGGCTCGTTGATCAAGACAGGCATGGGGGTTGGCTTGCTGGCAGGTGGGGCAGGCGAAACAGGACGAGCCATGGACGACTGGAGGGTCATCACTGTGGGAGGAGAGGCAGGATCCTCCTCAACAACACCCACAGTGAACGGCGAGCCGCATGCCAGTAGCGTCTCCTCCACAAAATCGCGGAGCGTCCAGCCAACCGCTCCTTGAGCGAATTGGTCAGGTTGCCCCGGAAAAAGACCACCAGGGAGGAGTCCGGGAAGTCCGCGACACTCGCCAGCTCAAGGAAATCGCGGATATGGTCTTCAACCGGACGGTCCTCTTGTTTGAGGCAGAGGAGTTTAAAGTTCGCCTGTTGTACCGCTAGATCCATTGTGGTCGTTCGTTCTGTTATAAGTGTAGACAAAGGCAGGCGAGGAGTTTGGATCTAAGTGCGGGTTTTATTAATTAAAGGAGAAAACAAGATAAACAGGAACAAATGAAACATCCACATGGGGAAAACAAAACTAAAACAGGAGAACATCGAAGGTACACGGAAACTGGATGAACACGAAAAGACAGGCAAGGCAGGCAAGACAACTTGATCCGGGCATCTACAAACATCAGAACAGAGGGAACATAAACCTTCAATGAATGACAAGGAGTGGACAACAAACAGGGTTATATTTACACAGACACAGGATGATAACAAAAGACAAACAGGTGCGAACAATGACACAATGTTGAGGACCGGGAACCATGGTGACGGTGACATGGAAAACACGGGGCAGACAATCAGGGAATTGTGACAGTTATGGAGCCACCTGATGATATGATTTATAATATTCAAAAGGCATTTGTGGACTTTTTTTTTTTTGGAGTGGAGAGCACTGGATTCGTGCAGCAGCGCTTTATCTTCCCATTCAGGAAGGAGGACAGGGTTTGGTGGATGTAAAGAGCCGCATTCACGCTTTCAGGATACAAGCGGCACAGAGACTACTATACCATAAAGAACTGGCTTGGACTCAGACTGCAAAAGGGATTTTACAGAAGGCTGGTGGTCTTGGATTGGACAGACATCTATTTTTAATAAGGCTGGGAGAACTGAGTCTGTCTGAACTTACACCTTTTTACCAGTCAATGCTACATTCTTGGAGGACTGTTTTTAAAACTGAAAGAGTGTTGGATGAACCAGGACACTGGGTCACTGAGGAACCTTTAATTTTTAACCCAATGTTGCAGACCAGGCTGTTGTCCTCAGTAAGTGTACGTACATGATTACCGAGAAATGGAGTTGTTAAGTTGGGGCACCTGCCCCAAGACTTAGGAAAGACGCGAAGGCCATTGGAGAAGTGACGGGCTTGAGGTCTTCATGTCTCACATCTAAGCTTGTAGAAGAAATTTTAAACGTGTTGCCAAGCAATTACAGGGAGTACATTGGGAGGATACATTTGATGGATATTCAAAGTGGACTGGAATTTCCAAGGATTAAAGTCACCTCAGTCATTAATGAAGAACGAGAAAGTGGAGTTGCAGATTCTATATTATCTTTAGAAACCCCTCATTTGGAGTTTTTTGAGAACACATCAAAGAAAGCAATATATTACACTACAGTGA
Source organism: Xyrauchen texanus (assembly GCF_025860055.1). NCBI lineage: Eukaryota > Metazoa > Chordata > Actinopteri > Cypriniformes > Catostomidae > Xyrauchen > Xyrauchen texanus. The sequence goes on from NC_068287.1 coordinate 45,057,202, forward strand.
AAGATCTGTATAAAGACTCACTTACAAGACAAAAACTTTCAAAGTGGCCAGAAATGTTGGAGTCAGACTTCCTTGTGATGGACAGGTGGAGAGCCCTGAATAAACCTCCCATAGAGAAGCGAACTGCAGATCTACAGTAGAGGATTATTCACGGGGCAATAGCTACAGACAGACATGTGGCACACCTAAATCCAGCAGTAGGTGAGGAATGTATGTTTTGTGGGAGGGTTGAGAATTTAGAACATTTGTTTTTAAGATGTGAAAGATTAGTAGGCCTTTTTAATATTCTTACGAATTGGTTTCAAGCTTTTATTGAGGAGTTCTCAGAGAAAATCTTTATTGGAGGCGTGAAGTATAGTTTTTCTATCAGAAGGAAAGTATGTTTACTAAATTATTTGATAGGAACAGCAAAACTAGTGATTTGGAAAACAAGGAAAAATAAGGGACTACAACGGTTTAGTACAGATGCTGAAATGATGTTTAGGAATATGATTGCTGGAAGGCTTAAAGTTGAGTTTGTTTATTATGCTCTTATCAATGATGAGATGAGGTTTTCTGAAATTTGGGGAGTTAATGGAATTTTATGTACAGTTGATGATGGTCTGTTGTTTTTACTTTTTAAAAAAAGGATGATGATGATTTGTGTATTTTATTCTTTTAGTTCTTTTTAAGATTGCATTACTAAATTATTTTGATAACTTGTGATGTATTATTGTTAAGTGTAACAATAAAGTTTTTGTTAAACCTCTCTCTCTCTCTCTCTTGCATGCTGGGAAGTGAGAGGTGTTTGGTGTGGTGGTAAGGAGTGTGAGAGCATTGTAGATTGATCTTTAAACTTATTTTCTATACTGTTGGGAATTTTCTACTCTCGTTTTTTGTTTTGTTTTCCCCCTCTCCCTCTCACCCTAGTTAAGTTAGGGATTTATTTGTAAATTATTAAACATTTTTGACATTTTATTTTTTAGTTTGCATCCATTTGTGATAGATGGACATGGCGTCACTCTCTGATGAGAGAGCGCCGGGTTTCTCTATTAGAAATGGATGTAAATGTTTTCCCGATCAAACCTGTACTGTGGAGGATGTTCTTGTAGCCATGGGAAATGCTGTTGGTCACGACAAAATAGTTTCAGCTTCAAGAATGAATAAGGCGGTTGTTGTATTTCTGAAGCAGGAACATTTTGTGAACATTCTTGTGGAGAATGGAGTTGTGATATCTGACACTTTTGTGCAGGTGACACCTTTGCGTGCACCTGCAACAAGAGTAACGATTTCAAATGTACCTCCATTCATTACAAATGAAGCGATCATAAAAGAACTTGGCCGCTTCGGAAAATTTGCTAGTGCAATTAAAATGGTCCCACTTGGCTGTAAGAACACTGCGCTGAAACACGTAATGTCTTTTCGGAGACAAGTTTTCATGTTTCTGAGCTCACAATCGAATTTTTTGGAAGTTTCCTTCAATATACAACATGGCGATAGTTCATTCATGATCTTCGCAACAACGGACAGTATGCGATGTTTTGAATGTGGAGATATAGGTCACAAGAAGTTTTCTTGTCCGCACAGAAAACAAGCAGAAGAGGGAAATGCAGAGACCGGTGACATTGAAAAGATTAGTCAGTTAGATCAAGGAGGAACTAGTGATAAATCGGAAAAAAGATCTACGCTGGCAAAGGAAAAACCTGTACCACCGAGAAAAAAAAAAGAATACAAAGTGAAGTTCAAGAAGAAGGGATAGTAGATGAAAGTCCTAACAGCGAGTGCACTTCTCATGCCCGTGGGATATCCCAGATTGAGGGTTCAGAACAAGCTGTGTCAGATATGGAGTCAGTTTCGAGAACAGAGGTGAGTGATCTTTATTTTCCGAATTTGCTTGGCGGTTCAAAGGAAGGTGCAGGTCAGTTTGTTTTAAATGGCAATGAAATGGAAATCGAAAAAGCAAGTGGTAGTGGTTTACAGTCTGGGAAGTACGATGATGAAGTGTGTGTTGAGGATTTGAGAAACGATAGTGACAGTCTTTCAGACACTTCCGAATTTGATTTTAGTCAATCATTTGGAGATCTGTACACTGTGGAAGAAATCAATGGGTTTCTGGATCAAACTAAAGGACAGAAAGTTGATGTTTTATATTTTTTCCCTGATGCTGTAAAATTCTTGAAGTCAGTGATGAATTTACAGAAAAGTGTGGGATTTGATGTTATATCAAAACACAAGCGGTATCGTTTGAAAAAAATTTCTACAGCAGTACGTAAGAGTCAAAAAGGAAAGATGAAAATGTCAAAAAAAGAAAAATAAGTTCACATGGTTATGGGTCCCGCTTTCATCCATTTCTTTATCTGTCTGTTTTCTTTCTTGTTTCTTTCTCAATCTTTTCTCATGCAAGTTTTAAGAGTTAGCTCTTTAAATGTTAATGGTGCAAGGGATAGAGGAAAACAAGTTTTATTATCAGAGTTTCTTAAACTTAAAGACACACATGTAATATTTCTACAAGAAACCCATAGTGATGATAGAAATGAGACAGACTGGGGATTGTGTTGGGAGGGCAAATACTCTCTTAGCCATGGAACGAATTTAAGTGCAGGTGTAGCTATTCTTTTTTCACCCTACCTCAATATAGAGATCATGTCAAAGGTCGTCTTCTTATTGTAAAAGCTAAAATTAACGATCATGTTTTCATGTTTGTTAATATTTATGCCCCTAATAGAAGTGCAGATAGAGTTGTTTTATTTGGAAAATTGAGAAATTATTTGAAAAATATACATTCAGATGATTTATTAATTTTAGGAGGTGATTGGAACTGTACAGTTGACTTCACCATGGATAGAAATAATGTTGAACCAGATTATGTTTCATCTGCTTTTTTAAAAAGCCTTCTGACTCAACATGATTTGCTGGATGTGTGGAGAGAGAGGAACTTGGACGTTAAACAATATACTTGGATAAAAATGTCACAAGGGAGAATTAGTGCAGCCAGATTAGATAGATTTTATATAAATAAATCGATCAATAATAGGATTTTAGCTGCAAACATTGTACCATGTTGTCTATCTGATCATAATTTTGTCACTTTTCAATTTTCTTTATCGCAGACTCAGTTGAGGAGTCCTTATTGGAAATTTAATGTACGAATGTTGCAGGATAAGGATTTCTATGAAAAATTCAAACTTTTTTGGGGAGTTTGGGTTTCTCAGAAAGAGGACTATGACAACATAATACAGTGATGGGAATTAGGTAAAACGCAAATTCGAATTTTTTGTCAACAGTTTACTTCTTTCTCTACCACTATGATTAAACAAAAAATTATTAAAATAGAAAAGGAAATATCTCAGATTGTTTCTAATATGGTACAGCAAGCTGATACTTTATTGGCTGAGAGCCTACATGAGAAAAAGAATACTCTTTCCTCTCTACTACAGGTACAAGCTAAGGGGGCGCTTATAAGGTCCCGGTTTTTGTCAGTCCATGATATGGATGCACCTACTGCATACTTTTTTAATCTTGAAAAAGTTTCAAAAAAACAAAGTGTCATGCATTGTCTGTCATCCCCAGATGGGTCTAGAACTTCTGACCCAAAAAAGATGAGAAAAATTGCTGTGGATTTTTACTCAGATCTTTTTAGAGCTGAAAGGGCTGATTCTCAGTGTGCATCGGACATATTAGAGCAAATTCCAACTCTTACCGATAAACAACGTGCAAGTTTGGACAATGCTCTTTCTTTTCAAGAATTGACTGAAGCTGTACAACAGATGAAACCTGGTCGTGCACCAGGTATTGATGGTCTACTGGTGGACTTTTATAAAGCCATGTGGGGAATTATAGGCAAAGATTTTTTTGAGGTTCTACTTAAATGTTATGAAGAAAAAATCCTTCCCAAGAGCTGTCAGCGGGCTGTTCTTGCACTTCTCCCCAAAAAAGGAGATTTAAGTTTCCTGAAGAATTGGAGGCCTGTTTCCATTCTTACAGCTGACTATAAACTGCTGGCAAAAACTTTGGTCAATAGGTTGAAGTGTGTTTTGGGAGATATCATACATAAAGATCAATCTTACTGTATTCCAGATAGAACTATATATTATAACATTTTTCTTGTTAGAGATTTACTTGATTATTGCAAACTAAATGGAATTAATTTAGGTCTTCTATCTTTAGATCAGGAGAAGGCTTTTGATCGAGTAGATCATGATTATCTTTTCAAAACACTGAAAGCTTTTGGTTGTGGCAATGTTTTTCTTTCTTGGATAAAGATATTGTATACAAATACTTTTTGTTTAGTAAAAATTGGTGGAGGTTTAAGTCAACCAATACAAATGCAAAGAGGTATCAGACAGGGGTGTCCTCTGTCTGGTCAGTTGTGTGCACTAGCTGTAGAACCTTTGTTGTGTTTATTAAGGAAAACTTTGTCTGGTATATGTGTTGGTGACAGTGTTCATAATGTAATTAAGTTGACTGCATATGCTGATTACATCACTATTTTTGTTAAAAATCAAAATGATTTAAACATAATTAAGAATGGCTTTTGGACGTATGAAAAAGCATCATCGGCGAAGCTAAATTGGAGTAAAACAGAGGCCTTATGGTGTAATGAAAAAACAACTGATGTTTTACCAATTATCCCTGAAAATGTCCAATGGGGAAAGGCAGGTTTAAAACTTCCGGGGATTTATTTAGGAAGTGAAGAGTTTCAACAAAAAAATTGGGAGTATGTAAAGGATAAAGTTTGTGCCAAGTTGTCTAAATGGAAATGGTTGCTGCCTCAGCTATCTTATAGGGGAAGAGTGCTGGTTATTAACAATTTGGTCACTTCCACCCTGTGGCACAGGCTGAATGTTTTGGACCCACCAATGAATTTTTTCGTAAGCATCCAGAGAGTGCTTGTTAATTTTTTCTGGTCTGGATTACACTGGTTGAAGGAAGCAATTTTGTTTTTACCGGTTTACGAAGGAGGTCAAGGACTGATAGACATCAAGTCTAGAGTTGATGGTTTTTGTCTACAAGCTGTCCAGAAACTACTTTATCATCAGGATCAGAACTGGATGGAAGTGGCTTGTGCCCTCTTGAGGAGAGTTGGTCGCATGGGTCTTGACAGACATCTATTTTTACTGAATTTGAAGAATATAGACCTTAATGGACTTACAACTTTTTATTCTTCAGTTTTACAAGTGTGGCAAATTTTTTCTGTGGAAAGAGTTAATGTCTGGACATTGGAAGAACCATTGTTTTTTAATAAATTTTTGTCTATTGAATTGCTGAATTCAGAAACTCTACGTTCTACTTTGATAAGAGCAGGCTTTTGCAAAGTTTGACATCTCAAGAAAGATGACCAGTGGCTTACAGCAGATGAACTGTCTAAAAAAGTAGATATTCGATTTCTTCGGATTCTGCAAAGATTGCTGGACGAAATTATTTTTTTTTTATCTGTCCAGTCATCACAATTTGAGATCGCTGAAGGATTTTTCCCTGAAATTCATGTGACAGCAGAAGTGGCAGACTGGGAGGAGACTGAAGGGAAATTACTAACTTTTAAGACACCAGAACTTGGAAATTTTGAACTTGTCTCAAAGAAAGCACTTTACATTATTTGTGTCAAGGCTCTTAATTTAAGAGCACTTGGAGCACTTTCAGAATCAAAATGGACTGGTTTAGTCGAGCTAGGCTCTTCCCCGAGAGGTAGTTGGAGGTCCATTTACAAGAAGCCTATTGAAAAAAGAATAGCAGATCTTCAGTGGCGGATTGTACATTGGGCAATAGCTACGAACAGATACAAGGCACATCTGAATCCGTTGCATAAAGAAGAATGTATTTTTTGTGGGGTCTCTGAAACGGTTAATCACCTTTTTGTTGAATGCTCACGATTAAGAGAATTGTTCTGTCTGTTAAAAGATGTTAGCCAACGTTTAGGTTTTTTGTCAGGGCCAAAATATAGTGCCATAAACAAACAAAAAGTGGTTTTATTGAATTTCATTTTTGGCAAAGCAAAGATGGCAATTTGGTTGACCAGGAAGAACAAGACTCTTAATTGATTGGTGTTGATCCAGTATACATGTTAAAAGGTTTTATAAAGGGCCGTTTGATGCTGGAATATGCGTATTATGAAATGGTTAATGATACTGAGTCTTTCTTTTTAATGTGGGGCACTGAAGGTGTGCTGTGTCGGCCTATTGAAGAGCAAGGTTTTCAAATAATGTTCTGAGTTACTTGAAAATTTTGGAATATTAATTGTAACATCAATGTTGTTTTTTATTTATTTTTATTTACTAATGTGTGTAAAATATATATATTTATATATATAGTGTTGGATTAACACTTTTAAAGATAAGAAGGAAAGTTTTTGTTTTTGCTTATGATTTTATTATTTATTTGTAAAATAAAGAGATCTCTCTCTCTCCGTCTCTCTCTCTATCCCCCTCTCTCTCTCCGTCTCTCTCTCTCCCTCTATCTTTATCTCTCTCAATCTCTCTCTCTCTCTCTCTTGTTTCAGGATGAAATTGGAGGTTCTTCTCTTTCTTAACTTCATCCTGGCTGTTAGTCATGGTGGAAACAAACATCTATCCACTCATGATGACCCCTGTCCACTGGCTGAAAGTGAAACTGATCATGAAAGATTCAAACAGAGGCACCTTCTCCCCAATGGCTTCAATACTGGTCGACGAGACGAGTGGACAAAGCATCTTATGAAAAAACATAATGGTATACGTCTTTGTGGCAGAGCTCCGATCTAATCCTTCCTCCAGAATACAAATCAATACAATATTAATATGATCTGCAGTAGCCTCGTCTCAATGGACAAAATATTGGAGCATATACCAGAGTATAGAGAGATTCACTGTGTACAAAGTTAACAGCACCCTGATGAATAATAATAATCAGTGTGTCATTAACAGTTGCACTTCTGACAGATACAATGGTCTTGTTGCCTGTAACTTCTTCAATCTTTCACATAGTTGTCTTCCTTCACACTATCAGGGACAAATAAATGGAGAAAATCTGGAGGATTGCTATTAAAGATCATTTTTCATTTCTTTGCTTTTTAATCTCTTGTGATGTGCTTTTGGTCTTTGTTTTTATCTGTACATCATAAACAGTTGCTATAACACATACTGTAATCATTTAAACTGAATATCATTTCAAGAGCGTTCAATAAAAGCTGTTGTTGCAGAGCACATGTTGGTGTCGTCACTGTGTTGGGAATGAAATACTTGTTCAGATAATAGATGTGCTTTCAACATGACTGCAGATACTTCAGTGCTTCTGTTGACCAGCAGGAGGCAGAAGTGTCCAGAGCTGAGCACGTGTCTCATTCATCCAGTGAACACCTGAACTTTGACCCCAAATGATTTGAGTCAGGTGCTCAACCAAACATATATGGCCCATGCCATACACTGTTAGAGCCGGCTGTTTTTGATTCACTACAAAGAGCCGTCTCATAAGAGTCATTTGTAACCCTTATTACGAGGTAGTAATAATGTACATAGGTGTAGTAGTCTAAAGTAGTCTTAGAGGTTATCATTAATGTGAACTTGGACCAGAATCAGAAGACGCTAAATTGTTAAGAGCCTGAGAATTGAATGTCAATAAAAAGAATACCACACCAGAATGACAGTTTGTAATATGTGTATTAATTACAAATGGCTGGTACATGAAAACAGTTATGAAAAATAAGAAACTAAAATAATAAAGTGCGCACATAAATAAATCCCTTTTCTTTAAATTTCTTTGAGCTCAGTTCCACTTGCCTTCGTTGACAAGAGTTCAGTTACCAACGTTGGGGCCCTTTTGAGTTTATGTCATGTTTGTCCTACCACCATAAGGATGAAGAAGGAGATCCTGACAATCCGTCTAAAGTCAGAATCAAACACGGTTGGCTCGCCACCCAGCCACCTGGACTGGGAATCTATGAATCTCTGGGAGAACGTCTGGATCTGTATCACTCCGTGGAATGGATCTCAGCTACAGGATGTTTCCAACTCTTTACCAAAACCTGACCTATAAATAAGGCCAGATCATTTCTCTCAATTACCATTCAGTGATTAAATGGACTGCTACAGGCTACTATAAAATAAAATGAAATCATATTTCAGTACACCTATAATGCAATAACAAAATCTCTCCCTCATTTTACAACAGCTCTTGTGTTTCTTCTCAGGTATCAAAAGTACATTTACATCAAAAATTACATCCTTCCTAAAAACACACATTTCTAATAAAAGTTTTATGGAACCTTAGTAACTTTAGCAGTATAAGGAATAAAAACTGCAATTGCATGTAAACTTATAACTTAAACTACAGTATTGAAAATTAGAGGTATTAAGGCATTAGCGTGCTTATTTATCCCCCTCTGCACCGGTAACAGTGGAAAGAATGCACTAAAAATGTACCTCTTTAACTCCAGTAACCACAACTAAATCCACAGTTTTTAACATCCTTATTTAAAGTCCCTGTGAACCGGAAGCTGCAAACGACTTTTCTCCAGTGTTGTGACGTATTTGAGAGAGAAACGGAATACTAAATGAGGCAAAATGGTGGGCGTGGTTTTTTTTCCAACTAGCACCTGATTGGATCTAAAAAAGTAGGTGTTTCATTCAGAAATGGAGGCAGATCTTAACGCAAGTTTACAATCGGTTGTTGAGGATTACTCGCCGCCTGAAACACCGCCAGCAGTCCCCTTCCTGCAGCAGGAGGAGGAGGAAGATGAAGAAGAACAGGAACACACGGAGGATCATTTCGTCACGGGGGGAATCAGACCTTACATGTTTGAGCCGTTACACGCGGAGGGTTCGAATGGTCACCTGGACGTGGCAGCTCAGGAGCAAGTTCACACTCGCGAGCATCTCGATGTGTCCCAATGGTAACACTAATTGGAATTATAAAACTATTTTTATTTTCTATTACTGCTGAAACCTTAACCGTTATGATAGTAACCTGCGTTTTATGTTTTCATAAGTTTTTGAATGTTGTACATTGTCTAGAATAGTTGCCTACATCTATAATTGACAGATAATTAAGCTTACCACGATTAAACCACAACTTTAATTTGTCAACTTAAACTGTACTATGCTTTTCATTCAGGTGCTCCTGTGGCTACTGCCAGCACATGGACACTGGTCCTGAAAGACTATGTTGTAGGGAGGTTAGGCAGGTTTGTGACAGAAGTGCAGAGAATGGGTATAATGTCATTAATCAGCTTATACATGACACAGCAGCTGAGTAGAACTGAAGATAGCAAACTCTATGACTTCAAAAAAACTTAACATTTGTAATACAGTGCCTATGTGTTAATACATTACATAACATATACTACAGTCTAGAATAAATTAGTAATACTAGAGTAAAATAGTAAAATACTAAAACTACATTTCTTTTTTTTTTTTTTATGCATTTGGCAGACGCTTTTATCCAAAGTGACTTACAGTGCACTTATTACAGGGACAATCCCCCCCCGGAGCAACCTGGAGTTAAGTGTCTTACTCAAGGACACAACAGTGGCATCTTGGTGGTGCTGGGGCTTGAACCCCTGACCTTCTGGTCAGTAACCCTGAGCCTCAACAGTAACCCTGAGCCTCAACCACTGAGCCACCACTGCCTCACAATATACATAATTGTAATATTATTTTTTTATATAGGTTGTTGATAAATGTGCAGAAGCAGAAATGCAAACTGGATGCATGACTCAACACCCAGGTTTTGAAGCGGTCAGCTTGAACCCATGGGTTCTTCAAGTTGAATATGCATCCTTGGTCCAGTATTATGGTGACTATGACCAAGATGTTTTTACTATCGAAGAGTAAGTGAGTAATCATATCTGCAACAGTCAGTTTCTGTCCTGCAAAAATGCATTATTATGTAGTTTCCTTTTTTTGTCTTTAGGCGATACCGTCACACCGCCTACAGGACCTTTGTCAGATGGTGTATGAAAAATACGTGTTGTCCTCCCATCATGTGTTGTTGTTAAAATAAGATCCACATTCACATCAGAGAGATACACAGGCTTCAAGCTACCTTCACTACATCCACAATAGCAAGTGATATGTATGTGAACTGTATGTAATAAATAATGATAAAGGACTTTAATTACACTTGATGTTTCATTTATTACATTTTGAAGATTCATTTTAACACTAAAAATTACAAACACACACTCTCTCACACACACACACACTCTCTCTCTCTCACACACACACACACACACACAATCTAAACCTGCTCCTACTCCATCGGTGTAAAACGGGACCAGGGTCTGACTTCAGATTCCTGTAGGTCGGGCTTGTCAAAGGCAGCACATAAGTGGTCTGGAACCTTCAGTTCATTAATCTGCTCTTGGTAAGGGACAGGATTGATGACCACCTCCTCAAAAAACAGTCTTAGCAGACTCTCCATGTAGTCTATAACGCAAAAAATACAATGAACCTGGCATTTTTTAATTAGACATTTTTCTACAATTGGGATCAAACAACAGTTTGGTCAATCAAACTGCATTTACCATAAACAACATGTATAATGTGTAATGTATGTGTTAATTGAATATCTAATTTTGCAGAAGATCTACATATTTTCCATATTTATTGTATGGTAACATTATCCTTTTATACTTACTGTAGGTTGGTGCTGTTTTTGTGTAGTGAAGGGAATGATCCCCCTTTTTGTATTTTGGCCATTTCACTTTGATAGACGGTTCACCACTCCGGTTGCATGCATACTCGCGATTGGAATTTTCATTATAGTGAAGAGCAGCAAGGTGCAACCTACATAGTTAAATTAAGAAATGAAAAGGATAAAATTGGTAAGGGGGGGTTGTTTAAAGTGTGATTAATTATGTGGTTAAATTATGTATTTACAAATATAAGACAGTGTGACAGATGCACATACAGCATTATTTATGAACTTAAAAGACATTTAAACTGTCACACCTGTTCAACATTCCCACAAAAGAGAATGCCACATTTTTCGGAGCAAATTTCAATATCAGGCTATGGAAGCCTTCAACTGTGGAGGTCTGATGGTGAGGACTCAGTTTTGACACGTCTTTCAGGAGTCGCTGGTTTATCATCAGGTCGCAAAACCGTTCACAAGCTTTAGTGCCTAATAAAGACAGAGAGTCCTTATCAACATATAACTACCGGTAATGTAATTTTTATGGCTGGAAATATCGATATAGATTATTAAATCCCATTGCATCTGTATATCACTATGGCACTTGAATTCAACAGACTGTTGTCAGTCGTAATCTTTTATATTATAGTCATGGCTTATAAAAAAATCAATCGTTTCACTCTTAGCAGAATTAATATTTTAGTTTTAGATTTCAGTATTATAGTTTTTAGTATTTTTCAGTATTATAGTTTAAAGCATTATTTAATAAATATTTTTTTTCCATAATGGAAAATTTAAAGGTATCTGAAATATTTCAGAATAAAATTCAATATCAAATTGAATTAAGATTAGAATTGAGTCAAGAGCTTGTAAATAGGAATTTAATCATAAAAACTCTATCAACCCAGCCATAGTTATCTTCATGGTTGTTACCAAACTAGGCTAATCATGTAGACTGGGAATAAGTCGCTGTTATGATGGTGCACATTTTGCACGTGGTTGGTTACAGACTTCCACTTTTCCACGGCTTCTTCACCTGTCTTGGAAGAGGATGCACACCAGTAAAGGTGGTTTATGATACTTCTCCTCCAGGCCAGAACCTCTCCACAACTACGCTCTTTCCCTAGTGCATCGATCTTCTTGGCGAGACCTTAAGTAGCAATTACAGAAAATAAAATGAATTCAAATATTATACTTTAATCAGTTCTTAAAACTTAGTTCAAGTTCATTTGTGCTTTTGTCACTTGAGTCACAAGTTGTGATATTATGTTGCTGTTGTGTATATATCTGATTAATCTGAAATGCTGCCAAACAGTTACCCTTAGAGACATGCCAAGTATCGAAATAATGCTGGATCTCAGGTCGTTGCTCCCTCAGATACTTTTGTATCGAAGGATGCCGATCTGTGACAATTGCACCAACCCTTAACCCTGCTGATTCCAGGAACTGGAGGCTTCTCAAAAACCCTTCGCGTTCCATGCGTGGACTTGCACCCACTTCATTACTCTGAGAGATGGAAAAAAAAAAACTCAATTTAGCAGACAAAAGACATGTTTTGAGATGTAAAAAAAAAAACGACATTTACACTTTTATCCTGACAGTTAATAGATACCATATAAACCAAGACAATGAGTATGTTTACATGCACAATAATTTTAAGTTTTGATAGTTATCAAAGTGTTGCTGTGTTTGTATACACACTCATTGTGAGAAAGCCATACACAACAATGCCATTATAGATTAATGCAGTGCCATAGTAAATTGCATTTTTACCTGGATTAATTGAATGTCCACCACCTTGTTGTCTTCCAGGTTCATCATCGTGTAGCTTCCATACTTGGCACAGTGTCCTTCAGGGGGAATCAGAGTAGAACAGAAAAAAGTTTAGGACGTTACTGGTTTATTGACCATATTTTTCACATTGAACAACATTTTAATCCAATGTCTCTACAGTATATTGCAAAATGCAAAATTCTTCAATGCTTCAGACATTTCATAATGCTTATACTGTGGTTGGAATGACCAGATGAAAGTGAATGTTGTTATTTTTCACTCAAAATGAACAAACCTGGGGAATCAGCTCTCATGTCACCACCCAAGACAACGGCCTTTCCAGAATGCCTTGCCATCTCCAGCATTGTGTTTTGTCCAGTCCTCCAGTGCCATAAAATTGTTGGCTGGAGAAAGTTCTTTTGATGATTAAAAAATGTCCTGGGACATATACACTCCAGACAGAGTGCTGACAGTACCTGGAAGATATCACATTACACAAGTATAAAAAATGTATAACAATGACCAATTTATACAATTTATTTTGTTTACACAAATAAAACCTTGTGGAAATGAAAAGGATAAAATTGGTAAGGGGGGGTTGTTTAAAGTGTGATTAATTCTGTGGATAAATTATGTATTTACAAATATAAGACAGTGTGACAGATGCACATACATCATGTTATTTCGATACTTGGCATGTCTCTAAGGGTAACTGTTTGGCAGCATTTCAGATTAATCAGATATATACACAACAGCAACATAATATCACAACTTGTGATTCAAGTGACAAAAGCACAAATGAACTTGAACTAAGTTTTAAGAACTGATTAAAGTATAATATTTGAATTAATTTTATTTTCTGTAATTGCTACTTAAGGTCTCGCCAAGAAGATCGTATGTTGAGCTCTCATCGAACACAGTGTCTTCCATGCGTGGCCTTTTAATTGTTGTTGAAGTGAGACACGGAGCTCCGATACCTGTACCAACACTCACACCAACAGAGTGGCCGAAAGGCTTCACCTGAACAGCTGAAATTTTCAACACACACACATATGACAATCAAACACATGAAACAACACAAGAAGACCAGTTAATACAATGAAGATAAACATAGCTAGTAGCCTATAACTTTACCTTTACTCCGTCTTGCTGCTTGTGGGTTTCCGTTTGAACTGACACATTTTTCAAAGATGGTGCATGACATTGACAGGCCACATCTCTTGTTACGGGCTGTATAACAGGAATTGCATTATGTTATGATATCGGTACAAGGGCAAAATAGATTGTGCAGGACTGCCAACTTTTGAGTTCAATTTGGAGTTAGAATTACGATTCAATTCATAAGCTTGAGATTCTGATCTTGATTCAATATTGATTCATTTGAATATACAAAACAATTTTTAATGTTGTAAACTATACAGGGAAACCTGTCAGTTGGTATCAAAATTGACAACTTGTATACAATTATATGTCGATTTTTAAAATAATTGAGCAATTGCATGAGACATGATTCATTTCAATAAGTTGTTCTATATTTTTCAACATGTTACCCTTTGTAAAGAGTAAGAGGTGACCGTTATGTCGAATCTGTCTTGATTCAAGTGGTGATGTTGGTTTTTGGCGCGCACGCTCCAAAACACGCGCACTAAACATTTATTTACTTTATTAAGCATAATATGACAAAGTTATGTTGGCAGCCCTGTATGATGTTCAGCGTCTCAAGAGCTTGGTTGTAGCTAGTTCAACTTACCGTCAAATTTTGTGAGGTACCAACGGTGTACACTGACGGGACCGCGTTATCTGTTAATGACAGATATCTCACAAACCCCATTTCGTGTTCTGTCCAATTTTTGAAGCATTCACGCATGAAGTGCTTCGAGCACATCCGTGACCTCTCTGTTATCCCTCCTTCCTCAAAATGTAAAAAATCGAGCCATCTGGACCGTAACGAGGGAATTTTAGGGAATGGGAAAAGTGTTCCGTGAGTGTCACAACCAAAAATGCACCTCCTCGCCATCTCTCCTTTCACACGCTGTCAATGCTCGCAAACACACAGGCAGCCTGTCTACTGTCAGTTGGAGGGGCGTGGAGACGCCTAATAGGCGGTGGGCCGAGTCCGTCTATCTCGTTTAGTTTTTGATTTGATAGTTACCCAGCAGCTGTCTGGCTCATTTTTTTTATTTGTCTGTATGAATAATTCACAAAAAGATTACCGATTGTTTCCAACGCCAATTGTTGCACATTAAAGTATAAAAATAGATTTAATTTCGCTAGCTGATCACAAACGTTGGCCGGAGTGAGATCCAATCAACGCTTGTGTTGTTACCTTGTTGAATTGATTTGGCCAATCACGTTATTCGTTGAACCGGCGTCGCGTGACTCGCGTCAGTCTGAAGTCAAATGAGTCTACAACCCAGGTGTCTCGGCAAGACAACGTCAAGGTAAGATTTGTTTTACAATGATTATACACCCCTATATCTTAATGCTTTTCATATAAGTTGTATTTAAGACTGCAAGCTATACTTCGTCGTGAATATATGCGTTGTCGTTGATGAGAACAGTAGCCACGAAAGAATGTTGGTAGTGGAGCAGTAAAGCTAGGTCTAACGGTATGTTGCTTAGGCTAATCCAAATCATTCGGTACATACACAATGAACTAAGTAAAGAGTATTCAAATACGGGATAATTACGGGTAAATATTTAAACGGGAAGACAGTAGGAAATAATTTGACAGGTATGTCCAGGTTGGATTGGTTTATAGCAAGCTACCTAGGCTACAAGTAAGCTAGACTCATTATTAGCTAAAAAGAGGTCAAAGCAAAACAAACATACAACTTTATAGTGGTAGTCATGGAGTTATATAAGCCATTTATGGTTGATTGTCACAGTTTATACAATGAGGCAGTGGTTCAGCTACATCTGTCAGTGGTTGGGCTTCACCTACATAACAGAACAGGTATAAGATGGAATATGGTGGAAAATATTTTATTTAAAGATGGCTGTTTTTGAGCTATTTAACAAAATTATTTGTGGTCAGAACTGCAGTAGTCTTGTCAAGCTCGTTTAAGATGGTTAGCATCTTAATACAAATGTCAAGATGAAAAATGTGATTTAAAATGATCTAGTAATGTGTGCTTTCTGTGTTTATTTATCTGAATATAATTCAGTTGTTTATCTAACACACAGACACGGACAGGACAACATCATATCTCTCCACACCCAAATGACTACAGAGGTGATCGTTGACAATCATCACATCAACAGCACCATGAATGGAGCAGGTCAAGATCACGGAGTTGCTTAGTATCCCACATCACAGATGACCCATCTTGATCTATCGACACCACCAACAGAACCTGGCCAAGAAAGTCCAAAAACCTCTGCACTTCCTCCCACAGTTGAGGAAGGCTCATCTCCCACAAATCCATCCCCTTAACTTTCTATAGGGGAATCATAGAGAGCCTCTTCCTTCCACCCCCACCCTCCAATAACCTAAGGGCAGCTGATTGACTCTTGCACAAATACACTGGTAGTTTACACTATGATGCTGCTACATTGGTTTATTTTTTTGATTTTTAAATTTGCTATGAACATTTGACCCCACTTACACACATATTGCACTGCCTTTTGCTACTTGTCATGTCATCCACTTGCACTGAAATATTAAAATATTAATTAGGGATGAGTCACGATTTTCGAATATTCGATTAGTTGATTTTATTATAGAATATTGAATAGGATGTCTGGGATGATTGTCTTTAAAAAATCCCCATGTTTTAGTTGTGGTTATAAGTTGCAATCCTAAATTCACATAATATTTTTATACATTTTATAAATATATTCTTAATATTTGTTGTTTTTGTTTCTATGTTTGAGCTTATATATCTCAATATTAATAACAGTCTGGTTAATTTTGAGTCTTGAAATGTAAACTCTTAAGGGTTGGCTTTCTAAATATATGTTGGTTATGTGTATATTCAGAATGACTTCTGAGCAGCAACCTTTTTATTTTGGGGATGTCATGAATGCATCACTTGCCAAAATTGGGGCTGACTAGTAAGGGGTTAAACGTATATAAATGAAACGTTTTATATAAAAATTATACATTTGATACAAACCTTCACTGTTGTTAGCTGCATTTTCTATCTTCTTACGTGCTCTTCTTATGTGTTCTTTGTTGGTGAAGAGCATGTAGCATTCTCTGTGAAATCCAACATTAGCCGGCACATCTTGGACGTCTTCAGAATTTAAGTTAAATGCCAATACGGCTTTTTCAGCTACTGTAATCTCTGTGGTTTGCAGGTTCACCCATAAATTTGTACATTGAACAATCTTTGCCCAACTTGTCTGGGAAAGGGGGGTTACAGGGCTTTTTACATTTGAGGCTAAATGGATAAAACACCTCATTTTTACCTCAGTATTACTGAACTACAGAACTAAATTTACATTTTTAATGATTTACAGCAAAATTGTAATTTCAAGAACGCAGCTTCCTGGTCATCTGTGTTCATTATTTACATTGGTTGTCAAGGAAACGGGAGGTTTTCTAACGTTATGATTAGTACTCCTGCTTATTTGCCGGTTTAAAAAAGTAAGAGTTTGTAAGGACATTTTGCGTCAAATGTGCAAACAACAAAGTTGGAAATAATGTCTGTAGTACTTATACGATTTTATTACATGACCTCAGCAAAAAAAGACTTACACAGCTGTGAGGTAAGTATTAAATTCATAATTTCGAGGTCCGGCCCACCGCCTATGGCTAGATATCAAAATGATCATGCTCAGTTCAAACAGAAGCACATTCTCCCCGATGACTTCAATACTGATCAACAAGACAACTGGACATGGACAAAGCATCTTATGAAAGAATATAATGGTATACGTCTTTGTGGCAGAGTTCCGATCCAATCCTTCCTCGAGAAATCAAATCTAAAAAATATTAATATGATCTGCAGTAGCGGAGGTCAATGGACAGGAGATCCGAACATATACCAGAGTACAAATAAATTCACTGTGTACAGAGTTAACAGCACCAAGAAGAATAATCAGTGTGTCATTAACAGTTGCATTTCTGGCAGCTTCAATGTTCTTGTTGCCTGTAACCTCTTCAAACTTACAAATAAAAATATATGTCTTCCTTCACACTATGTGAAACAAATAAATGAAGCAAATCTGAAGCCTTGCTATAAATGATCATGTTTCATTTCTTTGTTTTTTAATCTCTTGTGATGTGCTTTTGGTCTTTGTTTTTATCTGTACATCATAAACAGTTGCTATAACACATACTGTAATCATTTAAACTGAATATCATTTCAAGAGCGTTCAATAAAAGCTGTTGTTGCAGAGCACATGTTGGTGTCGTTACTGTGTTGGGAATGAAATACTTGTTCAGATAATAGATGTGCTTTCAACATGACTGCAGATACTTCAGTGCTTCTGTTGACCAGCAGGAGGCAGAAGTGTCCAGAGCTGACCACGTGTCTCATTCATCCAGTGAACACCTGAACTTTGACCCCAAATGATTTGAGTCAGGTGCTCAACCAAACATATATGGCCCATGCCATACACTGTTAGAGCCGTCTCATAAGAGTCAATCGTTCAGGAATCGTCTTACACTGGTCGTGCTGTATATGGCATATATGTCTATGGCAGAAATGGTAAGAGTAGTATGATGGTGTGCCATTCTGAACTCGGCCTATGTTTCACGCTGTAGATTAGTTGCGGTGACTCTGAGCAGCGATTGGTTCTCGGTTGGTGTTTGGTGACCCTGTGGAGGTGTCTGAGAACTCTTTTGACTTCCTGTGGGTTGCTGTGTTTGTTTTAGCCCAGCTGAAAACCCTTCTTTTGAGAACCACAGCTTCTCCCTCAACTCCACACTTCCTCTAGTCAAGGACACTAAAGCCGTTCGAACCCCAAACCTCTCGTCGCTCACGGCCGTCTGGCCTTCATTCAACACGCACGTCAAAACATACACATGTTTAATTTTTCTGTTTAGGAGAATGCACAGCAGGAGTGTTGTCAGATAGTTTCTGGATTACATGTGTGTGTTTATATTGTACTTATGCACTTTGTGTTGCTTCAGTTAAACACATGATCAAGTGGTAACCACAATGACTAAGTAGGTTGTATTCACACCCACGGGTGAAAAAACTAACAAAAAACAACACAACAGCGGTTTACTTTCTATCGACAAATGACTCTTTTCACACTTACCTCTCATCTTCCTATGAGACTGATATTTGTTTTACTGTCTCTGGATGTGACATCACGGGACATTTTTGTCTTTAAGCCCCAGACAAAATATCAAAATGACTTTGAACTCAGAAATTGAAACATGTTCGTCATAGAAGAGGTCTATTCAAGTACCTGTAATCGTTTCGTGTTTTGCATTAATTGCATTTGATTGTATTTACGACATTTTTCAATTATTTTAAGAAACAACCAAATGACCAATCTTGATGCCGGATGCACGTCTCTGCAATGCCCGGTTCAGAACTCGCAGGTCCAAGATTGGCGTAACCCGTCGCCCTTCTTGGGAACGATGTAGAAAGCGCTGTAAAACCCCGTCTCACCTCGGCTGGCGGGACAGGCTCACTCGCGCCCTTCTGTTTATGAAAGAATTATTCATGAATAATATTATATTTGTGTACAATCTTATGCTGAATAGAATTTGTTTTTTCCCCCTAAATGTATAAACATGTAATTCTGGTTCAGTTCACAACACCTCCTCCATAAAATAATGATGTCTAACATTTAATCAGGAATAGTTGAGAACATTTATTTCTGATCATTTGTTTTTCCTGCTGGACTGAATATTTG
The DNA here is from genome assembly GCF_025860055.1 of Xyrauchen texanus. NCBI lineage: Eukaryota > Metazoa > Chordata > Actinopteri > Cypriniformes > Catostomidae > Xyrauchen > Xyrauchen texanus. The sequence goes on from NC_068287.1 coordinate 45,076,378, forward strand.
TGACACATTATAAAAGGAAAAACATTGAAAATCATTAAAGAAAAACAGATAATAAAATCATTATGATCAGTTATGTATCAAGTTAACCTTAATGAACTAAATAAACTGAATTAATGATCTACATTTATACATTCTCTCTCTCTCTCTCTCTCACTTCCGGTGTGGTTGTTGAGCGTGGTGCGAGTGTGCGTTTGGAGCTTGTGAGTGTTTTCTATACTTTTTTTCTATACTTTTCTTTTCTTTCTTTTTTGGTTTATTGTTAGCGGGTTTTGGTGTTTTTGTTTGTTTTGGGCCGCGTGCTACCGTCCTTTCTTTTGCGGACAGCACGTCGGCCCCAGGTGTGCAGGGTTTGGGCAAACTCACGCGGTGCCATGGGGTGAAGGTGGCGTCCGCGGTGAGCATTGAGGATTGTTGTTTGGCTGTAGGTGAGGTTGTGGGGCATGAGCACATCATGTCAGCCTCAAGAATGAACAGTGCCACTGTTATTTTTCTAAGCACTGTGGAAAAAGCGAATGAGCTTGTTGAGACTGGAATAGTTATCAGTGATGTGTTTTCTCCTGTTCTTCCACTTTCAATGCCATCGAGAAAAGTTTTACTATCTAATGTACCACCTTTCATTAGTGATGCAACCTTAGCGGGAGTTTTATCCCGTTACGGTAAAATAGTGTCTCCGATAAAAATGATCTCAATTGGATGTAAATCTCCTCTGCTGAAACATGTTGTTTCTTTTAGGAGGTTTGTTTATATGACCATTAAAGATGACGCTGATCTTGATCTGTCACTGCGTTTCAAAATCGATGATTTTGATTATGTCATCTACGCAACGACAGACAAGATGAAATGTTTTAATTGTGGGGAGGTGGGTCATTTAATTCGTGCATGTCCTGGGAAAAGTAAAAACAACAGCTCCGCGGCTGCTGATGTTAAAGAGCAACATGCAGGTTGGACACCCCTATATAGCATAGTGTATGTTGATGATAAAACAACTAGATTTTCTGAACTGGAGTAATATATATTTAGCCATTAACGATATTTTGAGATAAATTGTGATAAAATAACTTCGCGTCTATAAAGCACTAACCGGAAGTGACGATGGGCGAGGGAGTCTGGTCAAGTTCAAGCTCAGGTTACAATGTATGCGAATGAAGAAACCGAGTTCTCCGGTGTGGTTTTGCAATTTACTGGAGAGTATAACGTTAGCCTACGGGGATACAAAATCAGACGGGAGGGCGGCGGGAGAACAGTTTGAATTGAAATGCGGGGGAAACGGGAAAGTTGGGCTAGCTTCCTGCCAATAGCTATTGCATTGTGCAAACTACTAAATTCATTTCAGAAGGCAGACAATTACGTTACGACAACCTGTCCTAAAGCTCAGTCATATTATACTATTATTATTACGAAATTACACAAATTAAGAGTTAAAATAATTAAAAGTAAGACTTACTCTGCTAAGTCCTCGTTTTCGTTGCACAGAATGTCTGCTAACGTTAGCACTTGGTCCTAGAGTCCCGCCCGCGCCAAAATCCGGTGTAAACTTTGACGGTGGACTTGATTCCATCGAGTGCACCGAGGGAACAGTATCAGTAATCAGCCTCACGTGGTCCTTACTCCGAAATCCCATCCGAGACTCCAACAAATCTCCAGGTCGATAATTCTCCAGAGTGAAATGTGCGCCACAAACGACCGAGTGTGTGGTAACAGACGCGGCAGTGAAGTCTGCTCTCTTCACCTGCACAAAACGCACCCAAGACCGAAAAGCCTTGTTTTTCCTAGAAGGAAAATGATGGACACGATGTCCTGACAGGCTGGAATTCGTGGAACCAGCACAAACACAATAATTTACCATTATGGCTTCTCTAAAACTCGATCTAAAACTTTCTGTCTCTCACTACTGCTCTAACTACATCAACACCCAACAGTAGAGAGCTGACCATGAAGCTCTTTTTGTTTGCCTCGCCCTACGTCATATGACGCGTTGCTATAGCGGGAAAGGCGTATTCCAGAGCCTAGCACATTTTCATCAAAATCTCTACATCAAATGAGATTTCATTAGTAATTTCTACATATGTGTTTTTAAAAGACCTCTGCAGACAATATAAAGTATTAATTCAGTTATAAATTCAACCTGCATGTTGCTCTTTAATGTAGATCCGGGTGAGGCTGGATCATCAAACGCGGCTCCGCCTGCGGCAGAGACCGGTGCAGGTGCGGGTGCAGCGGGGGACGGTGATGCTCCGGTTCCACCCGCGAGTGAATGTAATATGTTTCATGAAACTGCCCCCGAAAAAGTGATTGTGGAGAATAAAACTGATGATGCGGAGTTAAATACTCTTTCTCATAAACCTGCCACTAACACGAGCACGCAACCCAGTGAAAGTGCGTCTAATGTAGTCCAGCCCAATCTGTTGTGTGATGGCGTTGACATGGAAACGGAACAGAGTTATTTTAAAGTCCCAGCGAAGAGGAAGAAGTCATGTGTTGTTTCAGCTGTTCGAGCTAAGAAAGCAGATGAGGAGTTCTCTGATGAGAGTGGCAATGAGTCTTCTGACTCCAACATCAGTCTCTCTCAGTGTGACTTCTCCAACTGCTCCTATGAGCTGGACGACATCAAAATCTTCCTCAGAGCTACAAAAAACAAGAGAGGGGTGTGTGTACAGGACTACTTTCCAGACACAGCACAGTTTGTTGAGAAAACAAGGCTTTTTAGGTCAGAAGGTCTGTTCACAGACAGAGAAGTGTACCGGTTAAAAATCATGTGGACAAAAATCACCTCTGAGAACTCTAATGGAGGCAGTAAGAAACCCTGACAGTCTGTCTGCTGATGTGATGTGTGTGTGTGCAGTGCTGCTGTGCTTTTTACTCTCTTTCTCTTCTCCAAACATGGGAGACATGTACATTGCGACTTTGAATGTCAATGGAGCAAGAGAAATGAGAAAAAGAGCAGAGATGTTTGAACTGATCAAACAAAGAAAATTTGATGTTGTAATGTTACAGGAAACACACAGTGATTTGAGGAATGCTGCTGATTGGGCAGTGGAGTGGGACGGGCTCTCTGTCCTGAGTCACAACACCTCACTCAGTGGAGGGGTCGCTATTCTTTTTAATAAGGGTTTTAGTCCACACTCCTATCAGGTGGAGGAGGTGGTTAAAGGCAGACTTTTAAAAGTAAGAGCTACTTTTGGACATTTTATTTGTGTTTTTATTTGTGTGTACGTCCCAACATCCACAACAGAAAGAATGTTGTTTTTAAACACATTATTATCTGTTTTAGAGAAATGCTGTTTGGAAGAATATTTATTCTTGGGTGGTGATTTTAACTGTGCAGAGACAAACATGGACAGAAATCATGTTGAACCACACATGCCCTTTCGTAACCGTCTGATCCAGCTGGTCAAGCGGCATGAGTTATGTGATGTATGGAGACAGTTTCATGGCACACAAAGGCAGTACACCTGGACTCATGTTCGGGACAGTGTGATCTCTCTGGCAAGACTGGACCGGTTTTATGTTTTTAAGCATCACCGTAATATTTTAAAAAGATGTTTTATTACCCCTCTTAGTTTCTCTGATCACAGTATGGTGCAGTGTTCTGTGCTTTTAAACTCTCTTAAACCAAGAAGTGCGTACTGGCAGCTAAACACTTCCTTGTTAAGTGACAGTTTTTTTAAGAGCACTTTTAAATTGTTCTGGGATGATTTCCGAGATACAAAGAGTTCTTTTAGATCCCTACGACAGTGGTGGGATTTCGGGAAAGCCCAAATAAAACAGTTTTGCTTGCAATACACTCAAAACGTCACTACAGAGACAACTCTTTTTATGAACACCTTGGAGACTGACATTTTAAAGCTTCAAGAATTGGCTGAGTCAACTGGTGTGCAGGGTCATTTTGACTCTCTTTTAAATAAAAGGACACAGTTGGCTGACCTACTGGGTATCAAAGCACAGGGAGCTCTGGTCAGGTCGAGGTTCCAGAGTGTGGACCAGATGGATGCTTCATCCAGATTCTTCTTCAGTCTTGAGAAGAAGAATGGTCAAAGCAGAGCCATCCGTGCTCTACGATCCGACTCTGGAAGTTTATTGACTGACCCTTCAGAGATTCGTAAGAGAGCAGTGGGTTTCTATGAGAGCTTGTACAAGAGTGAAGTTGGGGCAGGATACAGGGGTGAAAGTGTTTTCTTAGATGACTTACCCCAGGTATCAGAGGAAGCCAATGGCAAGATCTCTGGTGCTTTGAGTATGGGGGAACTGCATAAGGCCCTCCAAGGAATGGAGTCCGGGAAGGTGTCAGGCATCGACGGTCTACCAGTTGACTTTTATAAGTCGTTCTGGTCAGAAATAAGTGAGGACCTGCTCGAGGTGTTAAACGAGAGCTTGGCTGATGGCCAGCTGCCACAGAGCTGCCGCAGAGCAGTTTTAACCCTCTTGCCCAAAAAAGGTGACCTCACTGACATCAAGTGCTGGCGGCCCGCTTCACTACTCTGCACCGACTATAAGCTGCTCTCAAAAACCCTGGCTAACAGATTGGCAGGAGTGATGGATGGTGTCATTCATCCTGACCAGACCTACTGTGTTCCTGGTAGGTCTATATTTGATAATATTTCTTTGATTCGTGATGTTTTAGATGTCTCCAAGATGCTGAATTTAGACTGTGGTTTTATCTCTTTAGATCAAGAGAAAGCTTTTGACCGGGTTGAACATTGTTATTTGTGGAGAGTTTTAGAGGCCTTTGGTTTTAGTCAAAATTTTATTAACCTTATTAAAGTTCTTTATAGTGGCGTTGAGAGTATTTTAAAAGTGAACGGTGGTTTATGTGCTCCTTTTAAAGCTCTCAGAGGTATCAGGCAGGGGTGCTCTTTGTCTGGTATGCTCTACTCCTTAGCAATTGAGCCACTCTTACAGCAGATAAGGGGTAAAATCCAAGGTTTACACTTGCCGAACTGTGAAAGCAATCTTGTACTGTCAGCATACGCAGATGATGTTATAGTCATGATTAGTAGGCAAAGTGACATAAAGGTTTTAACAAGTTTACTTAAAGATTTTAAAAGTTTATCCTCTGCAAGTGTTAACTGGAATAAAAGTGAAACCTTGCTTTTAGGTAAATGGACAGGTGGGAAACCAGAACTTCCCCAAGGTTTAGTGTGGGGGAAATCCGGTTTTAAATATTTAGGTGTGTATCTGGGTGACGATCAAAACTGGGAAGGAGTCATTGATAAAGTCAAAGGTCGTCTGGACAGATGGAGATGTTTAACACCGAAGATGTCGTTCAGAGGACGCATTTTAATCATAAATAACCTAATTGCTTCCTCTTTATGGCACAGGCTGGCATGTGTTGACCCTCCCGCACATCTGCTAGCTAAAGTCCAGGCGATTTTAGTGGATTTCTTTTGGGATAAGCTACATTGGGTCCCACAGAGTGTGCTCTTCTTGCCTAAGGAGGAGGGCGGACAAGGTTTAATACATCTACAAAGCAGAGTAGCAACTTTTAGGTTGCAGTTTGTACAAAGACTTTTAATGGGTTCAGTTGATTTTAAATGGTGTGCAGTTGCTTATGTGATTTTAAATCATCTTGAGAGTCTGGGACTGGACAAAACTCTGTTTTTAATGGACCCTGTAAAATTGAACACTTCTGGTCTTCCAGTCTTTTATAGGAGCATTTTTAAGGTTTGGAGTCTTTTTATTGTTGAGAAGGTGGAGAGTTCAGAGTCCCTTCATTGGCTTCTGGAGGAGCCGTTGGTTCGTGGTGCACGACTGGATGTGTCTGCCGATGGTCTGTTCCCGGGACTGAACAAGACACTTATTGACAGTAAGATCACTACTCTGGGCCGACTACTGGAAATATCAGGAGCTGATTTCCAGAATGAGGCGGTAACGGCTGAACGTTTGGGCATCAGATCAACCCGTGTAGTAGCACAGCTTTTAATGAAATGGCAGACGGCTCTGAAAGACTCAGAAAGAGCTTTACTGATGGACTATAGCAATGATGTCTGCACTCCAAACCCTGAGGACTCTTTCCCTTGCTTGCTGCTTTCTCTGAACCTGGAGGAATTCTCTGGGTTTTTTAAAAAACTGTTGAATCCTTGTGTAGAGACTTCTTTTTAAGCACTGGAAAAGTTTTGTACAAATATTGTGTTTTAAATTTCAACAAAAGGATGTTAAATAAGAAAGTTGATACTCCATGGCGTGACTTTTTTAAATTGTGTGATGACAGTAAACCTGAGTGGAGAGCACTTTATAATCCACCGTTACACAAAAAAACATGTGATCTGCAATGGCGAATCCTTCATGGCGCTGTTGCTGTCAATGCTTTTATTTCAGTTTTAAACCCTGAGGTTGGTGATGCTTGTCCTTTCTGCACTGAGAGAGAAACCATCTTTCATGCTTTTGTGAACTGTGTCAGATTAGTGTCTTTATTTTTGTATTTACAAAATATTTTTCAGAGTTGTAACGAAATGTTTTCTACTGTTTTATTTATTTTTGGTTTTAAATATGTGATGAAAAGGAGAAATGTATGCCAGTTGCTCAACTTTGTTTTAGGCCAAGCGAAACTGGCCATTTATTTAAGCAGAAAGAGGAAAGTTGAGCGGGATGTAGAGCAGAATGTAGCTACTGTGTTTTTACATTTGTTACAAGCAAGAGTTCTGATTGATTTTAACTACTACAAACATGTGGACGATCTTCTCACTTTTGAAAATATTTGGTGTCACAATGAGGCTTTGTGTTCTGTATTTGAAGGTAATTTGGTTTTCACACGCTTATGATTTGTTTTTGTGCTTAAATTTATTTATTTTATTATTTTATTTTTTATTTTTTGTTTTTTTGTAATTTAAGTGTACTCTGAATTTTTTTGTAATAAAAGTTTGTAAAAATTCAAATTCTCTCTCTCTCTCTCACCCTCCCTTTCTCTCTCTCTCTCAAATTCAAATTCAAATGAGCTTTATTGGCATGACTGTATACAGTGTACAATGTTGCCAAAGCATTGAGTAATAAACAGATTACAAACATAAAAACAACAACATGTATATACAATAAATGAATAATAATGATAATAATAAACAAATAAAAATAAATACAAATACAAATGACAAAGTAAAAAACAGAGAGCAACGAGGAAGGGAGGAGAAAGAAGTCAATTACTGTAAAATATGAGTTTGAATAGAGCTGTAATATGATGAGGGGTCAGTCTCTCGCCCTCATGTGATGACAGGACGACACATACTGCGCTGCAGCTGAACACACTCGACTTTCTCTCCCATTAGATACGAGAGTTTGTCTAAGTTATTTATGTCCTGGAATTCAGGTAGAATATGAGCTATTTGTGTAAAGTGAGCGTTTCTAATGGTCTCATATTTACTGCAGTGAGTGAGGAAGTGAAGTTCATCCTCCACAACTCCTTCAGTGCAGTGTGAACACAGTCTGTCCTCTCTGGGTCTCCGGTTCTGTCCGTGTCGACCCGTCTCTACAGACTCCTTCAGTGCAGTGTGAACACAGTCTGTCCTCTCTGGGTCTCCGGTTCTGTCTGTGTCGACCCGTCTCTACAGACTCCTTCAGTGCGGTGTGAACACAGTCTGTCCTCTCTGGGTCTCCGGTTCTGTCTGTGTCGACCCGTCTCTACAGACTCCTTCAGTGCAGTGTGAACACAGTCTGTCCTCTCTGGGTCTCCGGTTCTGTCTGTCGACCCGTCTCTACAGACTCCTTCAGTGCGGTGTGAACACAGTCTGTCCTCTCTGGGTCTCCGGTTCTGTCTGTGTCGACCCGTCTCTACAGACTCCTTCAGTGCAGCGTGAACACGGTCTGTCCTCTCTGGGTCTCCGGTTCTGTCTGTGTCGACCCGTCTCTACAGACTCCTTCAGTGCGGTGTGAACACAGTCTGTCCTCTCTGGGTCTCCGGTTCTGTCTGTGTCGACCCGTCTCTACAGACTCCTTCAGTGCAGTGTGAACACAGTCTGTCCTCTCTGGGTCTCCGGTTCTGTCTGTGTCGACCCGCCTCTACAGACTCCTTCAGTGCGGTGTGAACACAGTCTGTCCTCTCTGGGTCTCCGGTTCTGTCTGTGTCGACCCGTCTCTACAGACTCCTTCAGTGCGGTGTGAACACGGTCTGTCCTCTCTGGGTCTCCGGTTCTGTCTGTGTCGACCCGTCTCTACAGACTCCTTCAGTGCAGTGTGAACACGGTCTGTCCTCTCTGGGTCTCCGGTTCTGTCTGTGTCGACCCGTCTCTAGATCCTTCAGTGCGGTGTGAACACAGTCTGTCCTCTCTGGGTCTCCGGTTCTGTCTGTGTCGACCCGTCTCTACAGACTCCTTCAGTGCGGTGTGAACACAGACTGTCCTCTCTGGGTCTCCGGTTCTGTCTGTGTCGACCCGTCTCTACAGATTCCTTCAGTGCAGTGTGAACACGGTCTGTCCTCTCTGGGTCTCCGGTTCTGTCTGTGTCGACCCGTCTCTAGATCCTTCAGTGCGGTGTGAACACAGTCTGTCCTCTCTGGGTCTCCGGTTCTGTCTGTGTCGACCCGTCTCTACAGACTCCTTCAGTGCGGTGTGAACACAGTCTGTCCTCTCTGGGTCTCCGGTTCTGTCTGTGTCGACCCGTCTCTACAGACTCCTTCAGTGCGGTGTGAACACAGTCTGTCCTCTCTGGGTCTCCGGTTCTGTCTGTGTCGACCCGTCTCTACAGACAGACTGTGCTCACTCAGATGAAAATTTGACAGTAGATTTATTTGTCCATAATCTTTAATATGGATCAAATATGGTGCCAATTTATAATCCGTCTTAATTCTGTGGAAGTAGTTTAATTTATGTACTTGTGTGACTTTGTGTTGCCAATCGTGAATGTATTCTTCCTGTGTTATTCTTTCTGTCTGTTTCAGTTTGGCCAATCTGAACTGGATGGAGGAATTTAGCTGATATTTTTCTACTAAATAGTGCATAGGGTCACTCTCTGGGTGTCCTGTCCTGTGTGTAAAGGCACAGTGATGGTAATTATCTGGAGGTGTATCTGACTAATGGAACCAGAATTTAGCTGCTCTCTTCTGGATTTCAGTGAGGAGAGGGAACCGGCCCAGTTCTGCTCTACAGCCCAGATTCGGGGCACTTCTGTGAATTCCCAGGATGTTTTTACAGAATTCTAGGTGGAAAATTTCAACAGGGCTTTTGTCCCAAGATTCATAATTTAATTTATATTTGAGGCCCCAGATTTCACAGCCATATAGGAGTATAGGTTTGATGATGCTGTCGAAGACTTTCAGCCACAGTTTAATGGGGGGGTTGAATTTAAATAATGATTTTCTTATACTATAATATGTCCTATGGGCTTTGTCTGTCAGATCTTTTATTGCCAAATCAAACTGTCCTGAAGCAGAGATTGTAAGACCCAAATAATTATAGTGGTTGACATGATGACTAATTATAACTAATAAATTAGAATTATTTATATAATTATAAATAATTATAGTGGTTGACATGATGACAATGAGAGGTTGACTCTCTCTCTCTCTCTCGCTCTCTCTCTCTCTCTCTCTCTCTGTGTTGCATGCCGGGAGTGAGTGAATGGAGTTTGGCGTGGGTGAGAGGTGTTGTTGAGTGTTTTTTCCTTAATTGTCTTTTTTTTTCTTTCCTCTCTTTCTTGAATTTAGTTTTATTAAGTGGTAGGATTATTTTGGCTGACTTTGGTCAGCGAGTGTGGAAAATGGGGACTAATGCGGGTGATTTCTCGCAACTGACTACCAGACATGGTTGCAAATGTATGCCTGATGCGTCTGTGTCAGTAGAGGATTGCCTGGTGGCCGTGAGCGCTGTAGTCGGCGGCGTAAACATCAGGTCTGCCTCTCGCATGAATAAGGCGATAGTCATTTTTTGAGTCAAAGCCAAATGGTTAATGATTTAATAGAGAGCGGATTAACAATAAACGAAATGTTTGTGCCCGTTTTGCCTCTGTCGAGCCCATCAAAAAGGATTGTTTTGTCAAACGTACCTCCATTTGTCAAAAATGAGAAGCTAGAGGAAATACTATTGCGATATGGTAAATTAGTGAGTCCCATTAAGATGATCACGCTTGGATGCAAAAATCCCCAACTTAAACATGTAATGTCTTTTCAGCACCAGGTTTTCATGATTTTGAATTCTCAGAGCGATCCTTTGAACTTGTCGGCGAAACTAACTCGAAGGGAAGGATTACACTATTTTTATAAGTTCTGAGTCCATGATGTGCTTCATTTGTGGCGAATTCGGACACGTTCGACAGACTTGCCCGAATCGTAATAGAAATGGCGTTAATGAAGTTTTTGGCTGATAATATGGTTGATGCTGGTGGGGCGCGAGGTTCTGACGCTATGCGCTGCTTACTACTTCCACAAGCCGTCAGCGAGTCAGCGCCGAGTGGCTCGCTCGAGGATAATGGGGAAAGATTCCTGTTGGCTAATTCCAGCAATAGTTCCGTGGAGATAGCTCAGGTTGCCCAGGTAGCTGATGTCATACCCGTTGTCACACAGCCAGAGTTGAGTTCGGATCAGGCACATGTAAAAGATGCACATGAGGCCGAATCACTCGAGGATGAACAACAAATACAACCCGAAGTAACGTTAAGTGATATTAAAATAAGTACTGATGAATCGATTGATCCGAGTCAAGGAGATAATGTTTCGCAAGAAGTGGATTTCGATAAAGATGATGAGGAACTATATGATGGGAATGACATGATGGACTTGGATAATATCTCTGAAGGTAGGACTAAACTTTACTCATTACAGCAGATAAATACCTTCCTTGACCACACAAAGGGGCTTCGCAAGCCCAGTATTGAGTCGTACTTTCCAGATTTGAAACTTTTTCTGATGTCTTGTACTGTAGTTATGCGGAAGGCAACCTTTGATGAGCTCGATAGACCAAAACGGTACCGCCTTAAGAAGATCCTTTGTAATGTATGAAGTATACTGAATTTACCAGGCAAAAAGTGAAATTTTTTGGGTATTTTTCTTTTTTGCTCTTTATGGCATCCATGAGAATTGGCACTTTAAATATTAATGGGTGTCGAGATGCTGTTAAAAGGTTAAGTCTTTTTGACTATATTATGATAAAGAGGGCTTTCTTCAGGAAACTCATACAGATCCCAATAATCAAGTACAATGGCAGAGTGAATGGAAGGGGCAGGCTATATTAAGTCATGGTTCTAGTGTTAGCGCAGGGGTTGCAATTCTCTTTGGGCCAGAGTATAAGGAGCATCCTGTGAGTGTTTTTGAATTGGTTCCTGGTCGAATGTTGCGTGTTGATATAACGGTTCATGGACTCAATTTTTCGCTATTTAATGTATGCGCCCAAACATTGGTTCAGAGCAAATTTTCTTCTTTAAAAATTGAAAACTGCGTTAAGTGATGTTTTGCAGGATAGAATGGTTGTTCTGGCTGGGGATTTTAATTGTACTATAAATCATACCTTAGATAGGAACCATGAAGAACCACATAAGCAGTCAGTCAGAAGAACTTAAAACTGTGTTAACTTATCATTGTCTTGTAGATGTTTGAGAGAAGCTTTCCCTCAGACCAAACAATATACCTGGTTGAAAGTAAACTCTAATATGATATCTGGAGCCAGACTTGATAGAATTTATGTACAGAAAAGTGTTAGGGGTAGTTTTTTTAAGAGTTGTATTATGCCCACTGCTTTATCGGATCACCAGTACATGTCTGTTGAAGTTTCTTCTGCACAGAGCACTTTTAAGCACTCGCTTTGGAAGTTTAATAGTAGACTTTTGCAAGATCACAACTTTGTGCACTCTTTCACCGTTTTTTGGGAGACACGGAGAGAGAGTGAAATGCTATATACGTCCCTAAGCCAATGGTGGGATATTGGCAAAACACAAATTAAACTTTTTTGTCAGAACTATATTGCCTATAATAAAAGTATCCTGGAAAGTACATTGAAACAGCTTGAACAAGACATCCTTTACACTGATGATAAAGCGGATGGTGTGGACACTGCTGAAATCCTCGAATGGAAAACATTTCTCTTACGGAATCTCTTAGAAGAAAGGGCCCAAGAGACACTTGTATGAGCAAGGTTTACCACCTTTAACAATATGGACGCTTCGACATCATCCTTTTTTAGTCTGGAGAAGAAGACTGTAAATAGGAAGATTTTATGTCATTTGAAACTTCCAGGAGGAGGAAAAGTGACTGATGATCATGGAATCACGTCACATGCTTTATCTTTTTATGAAGATCTTTACGAGGCTGAACCCTGTGATGATGAAATGGCTGACATTCTTCTTCAAGATTTACCTCAGCTTACGGAAGAGGCGAAATCTAGACTTGATTTACCTTTGACTTTTGCTGAACTGACTGTAGCTGTTCAGGAACTCTCTTCTGGCAAAGTTCCAGGATTGGATGGATTGGATGGGTTGAATGCTGAATTTTACAAACAGTTTTGGTCGGTGATCAGAAAGGACCTGTTTTCTGTCTTCTCGGAGTGTCTGGAAAGAGGCACATTACCTGTGAGCCTTCGGAGGGCCGTGATTACTTTACTACCCAAGAAGGGTGATCTTGGAGACATTAAAAATTGGCGCCCTGTGTCATTGCTCGGAGTTGACTATAAAATATTTTCCAAAGCTTTGACTAATAGACTCAAACTCTGTATATCTTCAGTGATTCATTTAGATCAAGCTTATTGTATTCCGAATCGATCTATTTTTGATAATCTTTTTTGGTTCGAGACTTGATTTCCTTTGCTAAAGTGCATAAACTCGATGTAGGTTTGGTTTCTTTGGACCAAGAGAAAGCCTTTGATCGAGTTGATCATGGCTTTATTTTTAAATGTTTTAATGCTTTTGGTTTTGGTTCATCATTTATTTCTTATGTTAAGCTCCTGTACACGGATGTATATAGCATACTAAAAGTAAAATGCAATCTTTTAAGACCATTTTAGTTGGCAGAGGTATACGACAAGGGTGTGGCCTCTCAGGTATTTTATATGCTATTGTTATTGAACCACTCTTGGCAGTTCTGAGACGTCAATTAAGTGGGATTTCTACAGTGTGTCCTTATAGTACAGATTTCGTAACGGCTAGATTAAGTGCATATGCTGATGACGTTACAGTGGTAATAAGGTCAGATGAGGATGTTAAGAATTTGGTAGCATCTCTGGATGTATATCAAAGAGCATCTTCCTCAAGAATAAATTGGCAAAAGAGTGCATCCTTTTTGCTGGGCAAATGGGAGAACGGAGGCCCGCCAGTACTTCCTCAGCTCTGCTCTTGGAGCTTGGAAGGGTTCAAAGTGCTTGGGGTTTTTATGGGGCTAGATCAATATATGGAGAATAATTGGGAAGGTATACTTGATAAAGTCTCTGGCCGTCTACAAAGGTGGAGGTGGATTCTCCCTAATTTGTCATATAGGGGTAGAGTACTTATAATTAATAACTTAGCTGCATCTATGTTGTGGCATCGTTTAAATGTACTTGATCCACCAAAATGTATTTTGCAACGTTTGCAGAAGATTTTTGTAGATTTTTTTGTAGATTTTTTTTGGGACGGTCACCATTGGCTTCCCCCTGCAGTTCTTTACTTGCCACTTACTGAAGGAGGTCAAGAGTTAATTGATGTGACCGCTAAAGTTAAAGCCATGAGGTTAAAAGTTGCTCAGACTTTGCTTTATTCTAAAGGGCATACACCATCATGGGTGTCATTTGGCCTGGCTTTGCTCAGAACTTTTGCCGGCTTTTCCCTTGATAAACAATTGTTTTTGATCTGATGTAAGATTCTATGCGTCAGTTTTAAATTCCTGGACTGTTTTTAAGGAATTTGGACGAGAAAATGACCATTTTGGCCTGAATGAGCCACTGTTTTATAACTCCTTTCTTGGTGGCAATGTTTGCATGTCTAATATCATTGTTAAAACATTTATAGATAAGGGTTTGACCACAGTTGCACATCTGATTGATATTGCTTCCAGAAAATGGAGACCAGCAGCCGAAATTTGTGAACAGGTGGGATTCAGGTCTGTGAGGATGGTGGAACTTTTCATAAACAGTCTGAAAGCTGATTTTCCCTCCCAATTCCTCCATTTTGTAAATTGTTTCCTGTCTGGTGATTCGATGCAATGTTCTTTCCCTAAGTTACTTGTGTCTCCAAGGGTTTGCACAGAGGATGACCAAGAGGGGAAGTTATTGAAATTTAAGGGGCTGCAGGAGCTTGATTTTCAAGCTGATTTTCACTGTTTACCTTATTGGAAAGAATACTTGGAAGCCTAGGTTTTTGTTTTAACAAGACATTCTTTATTTATGGTTGTAAGTATTCAAAAACACACAGAGAACAGTGTACCTTGGCAAATTTTGCATTCGGGCAAGCTAAACTAGCCATTTGGAAAACTTGCAGAATGGCTGCTGAGGGGAGAAATATTAGCGCGCTGAAAATGTTTACTGCCTTGGTTGAATCCAGAATCAGACTGGAACATAAATTCTATCAAATCACAAAAAAACGTATTTGAATTTGAGTCTAAATGGTGTGTGAATGGTGCTTTATTGTCAGTATGTGAAGATGAAACTATAGTGTTTAATTGGTGATGTTTAATGGTTATTTTAAATTCTATTTTCTTATTTTCTATATTTTTATTTTTATTATTTTTTTTCTTTTTTGTATGTGCAGATTGTAGCAGTACGTCTACATGGGTGAAATACATTTTATTTTAGTGTTTTAGTACATGTTTTAAGAAAGAGTTGTAAAGTCAAGTCTCTCTCTCTCTCTTGCTCTCTCAATTCAATTCAAATGAGCTTTATTGGCATGACTTGTACATTATTGCCAAAGCATTGGCCATTACATAGGCAATGAACAAATAATCAATAAAATTAATCAGTGAACAAATGCATGAATACATTTATATATCAAAAAACATTCAGACCTTAGTTTTGTCCACTGGCTGACTCTCGTAGTGTGTGGCAGGCTGTTACATACTTTGCTGCTGTTATGATTGAGCTGGAGTTTTCTCCCAAAATATAATTTAATTTATCTGAATTTGGTAATGCCATAAAATTTGGTTCTAGTTGTTGGAATCTAGTGAAATAGTCCGATCTAATGCTGTGATAGTGATCACAGTGTATGAGGAAGTGTTCTTCTGTCTCCACCTCTCTCTGAGAGCACAGAGAACACAGTCTCTCTCTCACACACACACACACACACACACACACACACACACACACACACACACACACAGTCTCTGGTCTCTCAGCTGCCACCTCTGCCGGTGCCGTCCTCTCTCTACAGCCAGACAGTGGGCACTCAGCCTGTATCTGGTCAGGGTCTTTCTCACTTTATGCTCTTTTACACAGCTCAGGTATTCTGCTGGTTTATAATCTCTTTTCAGGTTTAAATAGAGTTCCATCTTTTTTTGTGATTTAGTAGCATCTTTCCAATAGGTAATGTAATTTAGTTTTTGTAATTGTATAATTTGGTTGGGCCAGATAGTGCTGTGCTGGTCTGGCTGTAGTTTGAGCATCAGCTGTGAGAGTGCGCTCCGGGGCCGGTTCTGCTCCTGACATCTCTCTCTCTCTCTCTCCCTCTATCTCTCTCTCTCTCTCTCTCTCTCACTCTCTCTCTGTGCGCATGCGTGAGTGTTGCAGAGCGAGTGGAGCGTGTGTGCAGGTGCGTTTTTCAAACTTTTGTATCTTTTTTTTCTTTACTATAATTGGGAAGAATAGTTTAGTTTAAGTTAAAGTGTGTTGTCTTTGTGTGGCGCGCCGGTTTCTGTTCTTTCGGGAACATGGCGTTTGCCGGTTCGGAGGTTTTTGAGTTACTCACACGGTGTCATGGAGTGAAAGTGGCGTCCGTGGTGAGTATAGAGATTGCTAAGACGTGACCAACTGGGCGGCAACGTCATCAGAACGCAAAGAATTATGGCTATGTTTGGCCCGTTTACATGGGCTGGCATCGCATAGCAGGCTAGTGGCATGAAAATAATAAAAAAATTAGCGTGAAAAACAGAATATAATCCTACAAAATGCAGCGGGCTAAAGAAAACATTGTCGGACCATACCGCCTAAAACTACATCCTAATGCAAAGACGAGATATGACGAGAAAATAAAGGGAATCAAAGGACTGGATTCTTACGAGCATAGTGACTGGTCAGGGGACGTCAACCTGAAAAGGCTGTGTTGTGGTGCTTTTGCAGACAGCCTGTTTGCATTTGAATGTTTGCAGACATGGTTGCTTGCGATAATCAGAACTGTCCTATACAGTGGTTCCATTTAGGTTGCGTGGGATTCAGCAGCGCACCAGCCAGAGAAGAGTTATGGCAATACGATGCTTGCACATGTCTGTGACTTATCACCCACAACCTACCTCATACATTTCCAGTTATCTTTTCTATGGACTCTTTATAAATGTCTTCATCTAAATGTATTTACATGTTAAATATGTAAAGAAACTGAAATTAAGTTGGTTGTTACTACCATTTAAGTTTTGCAATACACAATTACAATCCAAACTGATTTTGCACAATTCTTCCTTAAAGGTGGGGTATGTGATTTGCAAAACGGCCGGCAGATTTTGAAAATACACAACACTAAGGTCCTACCTTCTCTCCTCCAACGCTGGCCCTGACTCCACCCATTCGAAAAACATGGACGCCGCTAATCATGCACGAGCTGAAAACTCAGATGCGCAGTGTTCTAGCAGTGTTCTAGACTCACTAGTCAAACAGTGCATTCACCTGTCAGACAATTTTTCAGAGCAAATTGTTGACACAGCAGGAGGAGAGGTTCGCATACCACTCTTGAAAGGTGTAGAGCTGATTTTCTCATAACTGTAAAAAAAAAGAACATAGCCAGCCCTGGCGTCTGTACAGCGGTCTTCTATTCAAAACAGGATTCATAGAAATGTGGAACAACCCCACTAGCACTATAAAAGCTCTATTCTCCATACATAAATACAATCGCTTCCTGTTACTGGGTCACGAGCTTTGAGTATGCGCACGAACGGGACACGCAGCCAGGGTGGTGGGGGAGGGGGCATGGTACGACCGTTTGATTGACACATTTTCTGTCCAATGATTCTAGATGGTCTTGAAAATGATTGGCTGGAGTTTTTCGAGTCCTGCCCGTTCCACAGATGATTAAATTGCTTAATTTTCATTTCAGTGCTTCTAATTTACAGCCAGTAAGTGGGTTAGGAATAGGATTTCAAGTTATTTTGAAAAAATGGTCAAAAAAGAAAATCACATACCCCACCTTTTATACAGATAAAGGAGGCAGAAATTAATTAAGTCTTTGTGTATTTTATTTACAGAGATGGCTAAAAATCATTACATGTGAGAAGTGACATTACAAAATCTTTTGAAAAAAAACAAAAAAAAAACCTATTTACATATTAGATGTGAGCATGGTGTATAATTCTAACACGACGGTTTCACAACAATACTTGGACACATATTGGTCAAAGCACAGCACACAACCACAATGTTATCCAGCAAAGTCTTATCCTCCCCCTCACAAGGCACCACATATCCCAGGCCCACTCAGGATCACACTCCAACATTTCATAGGCAGGTTTACCTGCAAACACAGTCACCAAATAAATTGCTATGTAGCCTAGATGTACAACATTTAAAACTGATTAACGTTACGCTTTAGTACATTGGTAACTTAAGCTCATTTTCTAGCCATTTCATAGTTAACAGTTAACATTGGCCTAACGTCAAATCTAATGGTGTGGTTAAATCAAACAAAACACGCTGGTTATTTGCTCACAACATAACATTTACAATTACTCTCTGTAACTTAACTTTGTGAAAATGCTTTGAACACACCATCATGTGTGGTGGAGTGTTATCGAAGGTAATCTTGGGCCTCCTTACTGCTGCTATCCATGCCATTCGTCGCCTTTTTGTCACCTCTGAAACATGGCTTGTACTATTATTTTTCCACGCTGAAAAACGATAAAAGGATTTTCCATTCTTAAGCTTTATGCCACTTCTATCGTGAGAACGAATATTGCAGTTTATAACACAGCAGATAGACGGCATCTTCAACACTGCGTTCACAATCAAGTCTGGGGCCTTCTGTTTGTGCCGCGGATTCCCAAAATGCTTTGCGTTCACCACTGGTAATACGTCACGATGACGTCACATTAGCAATCTCTATAGAAGAGTGCTGTTTAGCGGCAGGTGAAGTGGTGGGATTGTGTTCTATTTTGTCGGCTTCTAGAATAGGGTTGCCACCCGTCCCTTAAAATACGGAATCGTCCCGTATTTGAGAATAAAATAGCGCGTCCCGTTTTGAATCAAAACGAGACGGGGTTTGCCCCGTATTTTCGGAGTTGTCTTCAATGCAGCATCTCATGCAAATCATCCCACCGGCATTCTGAGAAGACTCGTCCTATTCTGCCCCTGATTGGGTACTACTCGCTGCCATCGTTGGATTGATTGGTTTGTTTCAGGTTCACGGCCAATCAGAGTCAGAGGAGGGCGGGTCTCTTGGCAGAGAGTCGATTTGAAAGAATGGCAGAGGCTGCTCCAGATACCCCCCCTGCGTCCAGCGCTGAAACGAAAATCACAGAAATCAAAGCACCGTCTCACAGTTCTTCATACCTCAATCATCTTCTGAGGCAGATAGTGTAATGACAGTTTTTTAATCACCTCAATAATTTTCTGATTGATTACATTAGATTTCATATAGGCTGCCTATTTGTTAAGAAATAATGTAGAAAATGTTAATGAATCATGTTATGGTATGATTTGTTGGTAACACTTTACAATAAGGTTCATTTATTAAACATTAGTTAATGTATTAATAACTAACATGAACTAACAATGAGTAAGTAATACATTTGTTACAGTATTTATTAATCTTTGTTAATGTTAGTTAATAGAAATAAATCTGTTCATTGTTTGTTCATGTTAGTTCACAGTGCATTAACTAATATTAACAAGATTTTAATAAAGTATTATTAAATGTGGAAATTAACATGAACAAAGATGAACAATTGCTGTATAAGTGCAGTTCCATCCATCCATCCATCCATCTTCAACTGCTTATCCGAAGTCGGGTCGCGGGGCAGCTGCTCCAGCAGGGGCCCCAAACTTCCCTATCCGAGCCACATTAACCAACTCTGACTGGGCGACCCGAGGCGTTCCCAGGCCAGTGTGGAGATGTAATCTCTCCACCTAGTCCTGGGTCTTCCCGAGGCCTCCTCCCAGCTGGGCGTGCCTGAAACACCTCCCTAGGGAGGCTGGCCAGGTGGCATCCTTACCAGATGCCCAAAACACCTCAACTGACTCCTTTCAGCGCCAAGGAGCAGCGGCTCTACTCCGAACTCCTCACGGATGACTGAGCTCCTCACCCTATCTCTAAGGGAGAAGCCCGCCACCCTTCTGAGGAAGCCCATTTCGGCCGCTTGTACTCGCGACCTAGTTCTTTCGGTCATGACCCAGCCTTCATGACCATAGGTGAGGGTAGGAACAAAAATTGACCGGTAGATCGAGAGCTTTGCCTTTCGGCTCAGCTCTCTTTTACGTGACTAACGGTGCGATAGAGCGAGTGCAATACCGCCCCGCTGCCCGATTCTCCGGCCAACCTCCCGCTCCATTGTCCCCTCACTCGTGAACAAGACCCCGAGGTACTTGAACTCCTTCACTTGGGGCAAAACCTCATTCCCTACCTGGAGTACGCACTCCATCGGTTTCCTGCTGTTAAGTGCAGTTCATTATTAGTTAATGTTAATTAATGTAGTTAACTAATGAACATTATTGTAAAGTGTTACCGATTTGTTTATTACGGTTAAGGCGTACAGTCAGACACATAAGCATTATTTTAATAACAGATAAGAGAGATATATTTAATAATAAAAATATAGTGCCTATGTGAAGCAAATAAACAACTTAACTAATTTAAATGATTGCATTCTTCAATAGGCTACTGTAGAATTAACAATAGACTATATAAAATAGATTAACTTACCAATAATAATAAAACAAATTGTGTTTTACATAAATTTAGAAATGTTTGTAGATTGGTTATTTATTATGTGGTTTCACTGTTTGGATGGTGTTACTGTCTGCAAACAATGACAAAAATTTTATCCAAAATCTGTGTTCACGCCACCTTATACAATTACTAAAGTTCAATAGCAATCTGTTCACACTGATTTCAATAGCAGATATCTTTTTATAATGTCCATGTATCAATCTTAATATTTTTATTAAAACATGTTTTAAGTTGCGATTTACCACCACTGGCACGTCATCGGACCTGTGGTCATCGTGCCCCCCCACCAGGCGTCCCTTATTTTTCTGTATTGAAGGTGGCAACCCTAAGAATGAACAATGCCATAGTAATGTTTTTGAGTACTGTGGAAAAAGCAAATGAAATAGTGGAGCGTGGTATAGTGATAAATGATGCGTTTACTGTTGTGCTTCCGCTCTCTATGCCGTCTAAGAGAGTGACGCTGTCAAATGTGCCACCTTTCGTAAAGGATGAGTTCCTAGTAAATATGCTGTCTCGCTACGGAAAACTGGTTTCACCAATCAAAAAGATTCCACTTGGAAATGTTTCTCCACTTCTGAAACATGTAGTTTCCTTTAGGAGATATGTGGTACTAAAGAACAACGCTGAGCTTGATGTGTCATTTAATTTTCGAGTGGAGGATTTTGACTACTTGATTTATGCAACTACTGATAAAATGAGATGTTGTGGTAGAGCAGGGCATTTGGTCCGTACATGTCCAGATAAAACTGAAAAGGAGGATGCGGTTAGACCACAGACAGTTGCTGAGGTAATAGTGGAAACAGAGGTTCCCATGGCGGTTCTGAATGTTTCAAATGTGGTTGAAGGGGAGCCATTGGCTGTTGATAGGAGTGTATCTGAGACTGTACAGAATAGACTTCCAGGGCCTGAAGAACTCATGGAAGATATGGTTGTTATGGGTGAAGTTGAAGTGCAGAATAGTAGCACTGATTGTGGAATAAAATCCTCTGAAGTGTTGTCTGATGTCATTATCACAGAAGAGGTGGTTTCACAGTCTTTTAATTTGGGCTTTTCCGTAGTCCCACCACTGTTGTAATGAGCTAAAATCTGACTTTGAGTCTCTAAAATCCTCCCAAAAAAATTCAAAAATGTCTTTAAAATCTTTGTCACTCAAAAGAGCATTATTAAAATGCCAATACGCACTCCTTGGTTTTACAGAGCTCAAAAACATGGAACATTGAACCATACAATGGTCAGAGAAAGAAATTGGAGTAATACAACAGCTTTTAAAAACATTAATCTGGTGACTAAAACAATATAGTCTATCTAACCTTGCCAAAGATACAATCTTATCACGAATATGAGTCCATGTATATTGCTTACAATTCCCATGAAAATTCCTCCAAATATCACTAAGCTCATGAGTTTTAATAAGTTGTATCAGTCTTTTACGTGACAACGTATGAGGCTCAAGGTGATTTCTATCAATATTTTTTTCAGTACAGTTAAAATCACCACCCAGAATTAAAATATCATCATCTGTACACTTTTTTAAAGTCGTGCATAAAGAGTCTAAAAAAACAATTCTGTCTGCACTTGCCGTAGGAGCATATACACATATAAAAACAAAAACTTGATTTTCAATCAACGCTCTAATTTTTTTAATTCTCCCTTTTATTATCTCGTCCACTTCGTAAGAAATAGGGACGACATTTTTTTGAGAACAGGACAGCAACTCCAGCACTCAGTGAATTATTATGACTCAAAAAAGAGAGCCCATCCCATTCCATGGCCCAATTAATTGTATTTTGTACATCGCTATGTGTCTCTTGGAGTAACACAACATCGAAATGTTTTTGTTTACATAACTCATAAATCTCCGCTCTTTTTTTGCAATCCCTTGCACCATTCACATTCAGGGATGCAATATTTATGTTACTCATGCTTAAAAAAAAACACAACAAAAATAAGCTCCACACAAGCATTGCAGCAGGGACCATGGAATTCAACATTTTAAACACCATCATTGTTGCTTGTTTCCATATTAATTTTCCTCACAATTTTTTTCAGCCGGTACACCTCTTTATCCGTAAAACAACCCTCACTCATTAAACGCCGATATCTTTCCACAAATAACTGAGTATTTGGGAAAAAGTCATCAACAACTACATTCCACTTATTTTTGGTAATTCTCAGAAACCGTTTGATGTTTTGAGCATCATAACCTCGAATGTTATAATCCGACTGAGAAAGAACACTACTGGAATCAGATGTATCTTCATCACTATCATCTTCCTCTTCATTGGACAACTCATTTGTACTTTTTTTCACCATCTTCAAATTACCCTCACTTTTTATGTTCTTTCTTTTCAAAGGTACTTTAAACAGTTAAGCCAACAGTATACAAAAAATGTCACGGTAAATGTAGATAGGTTAATGATGTAACAAAAACCATAGACTCGAAGATAGGATTGAACCCGGAGGTTGAGTTTATTGCAGGGAAGGGGGTGTAGGAGAAACTGAGTGCACAATGAGGTGCAAGGTAATGGGTATCAGAGGTGGTTGAAGAAGGGGCGAAGTAATGATGAGCCTTGACACACCTGATCGTATGAGAGAAGTGCTTGGTCGTGAGCCGCTGTGATGAAGGAGAGGGGAGCCCGGAATGATGAGTACTTGGGGCGCAAAACAGCGACACTTGAAGAAGGAGCGTGGAACACGTCAGAGCTTTGGAGAGAAGATGATCGTCGTATGATTACAGGAACGAAGGAGCGATGAGCGTCATATGGAAGTCAGGAAACATCTTAGAGAAGGAACAGGTAAGTGAGTCTATGTTTCAGGAGTGAGATCAGACAATGAGTGAATGGGGAGTGGAGCTTATAAGCTGTGAGGCAGATTGATGTGGAACAGGTTTCAGGTGCAGGTGATTAGTACTCTGGAGAGAGGGAGCGTGGAGTGAAAGTGCTGGGAGTGTCAGGCTGAACTGTTACAAATGAAGGTTTTGGAGATGGAAATTGTTAAATTGGAAGAACAGGTAGAATCCACTGGTGATTGGACTCTTATGAGATGTATTTCAGAAAAAAAAATCCAAATTGAATGATTTATTAGAGAGGAAAGCAAAAGGGGCTTTGGTTAGGTCACGTTTTCAAAGCATTGACCAAATGGATGTATCTTCAAAGTTTTTTTTGGCCTGGAGAAGAAGAATGGCCAAAAAAGATTTTTTCATTCATTGCGATCCGAGCATGGGCAGATGTTAACTGATGTCAATGAAATTCAAAAAAGAATTGCATGTTTTTATAAAGAGTTATATAAAAGTGAGCTCAAAGCAGAACAAATCACAAATAATAATTTTTTCGAAAATTTACCTCAAGTGTCTTCTGAGTCTCAGGGGGAACTTGGTGGAGAACTACATCTTGAAGAGCTAAAAAGAGCACTTAATAGTACGGAGCCTGGGAAAGCTCCAGGTATAGATGGCCTTCCTGTTGAGTTTTTTAAGGCTTTTTGGCCTGTGGTGGGAGAAGACTTGCTTGAAGTTTTAAATGACAGTTTTACAAATGGCCATTTGCCTTTGAGCTGCCGTAGAGCTGTTCTTACCCTTCTACCTAAAAAAGGAGATCTCACAGAAATTAAATGTTGGAGGCCAGTGTCAGTGTTGTGTAGTGACTACAAGATCCTTTCTAAAGCCCTTGCTAATAGACTTGCGGGGATTTTAGAGCAGGTGATTCACTCCGATCAAACATATTGTATCCCAGAGAGGTCTATTTTTGATAATATTTCTTTCATCCGCCGTTTACGCCGTTTACGCACCTCCCAAAATTCGGAAATAGCGTTTACCCACCTCCAAAGTGGGTTTATCCACCTCTAAATTGCGTTTATCCACCTCTAAATAGATAGTTCCTAAGCCATTTTAAATTAAGCTTATGTTGTTTTAGTTTCATATTGTTCATTATTAGTTTCATAGGTTGTTAAATAGGGCTGGGACAACATGACGTCGACGCAAAAAATACGTTGACGCAAAATATGCGCGTCGATTCGTCGGACCCAAAACAAAGATGGCGGCGCCAGCGCGTAGTAGCAACACGAGTGGCTCCTCAGACTATCAGAAGTGCAAGGCGGCATGCACTCGTTCCTCTAAAGTATGGGAATTCTTTAATTTAAAAGGAAACAATTCCGTGATATGTCGTCTTTGCAAAATGGAGATGGCCTTCCATTCTAGCACCACGGCAATGCACCAGCACCTTAAGAGGCGCCACCCGGGAGCAGCTGCAGATGACAGAGCACCGTAAGTTTTTTCAACTCCCCACTTTGCACTTCGATGTTGGAGTAGGCTATAATACGTTGTCGACACCTAAAGTTTTCGCTTATAGCTATTAATAATGTGCTTATAGCTATGAATGTCGTGAAAAATACATAGAGGACACTGACAACGCGCTGACAGACAGGACCAAGCAGGTAATATTTAATAAAGTCTCAACTTTCAAATTTGGTCATTCAAAGAAAATTAAACCATAAATAGCCCTGTTATTTTGTGGCTCTTTAATGTGTCGTGACAGATTGCCTCGGTTAAAGCTGCTCGTGAACCGATCATCTTTTCCTTGGTTAATTTATAGCATCAAATAGGCTAAACATGAATGTAGCCTACATCAGAAGGACTGTTGTTTTATCCGCGGAAAGATGTCAGTACAGTAGCCTACAATCCATTATTCAAATTCAAATCCACCGACGTTAATCTTCTAATCGATCAGATCGCCAGTCAATCAAACTCCCGGAAAATGTTTTTTTTTTTTTTTTACATTTTATACTCCCCCACCCCCGATGAAACCGGTATTACCGGTGTTGTCACAAGTTGATTAATCGAATCGAAATCGAATCGGACTGGAAAAAATGAATCGTTAGATTAATCGATGCATCGATAATCGTTTATCCCAGCCCTATTGTTAAACCTAAGACGAAGTCTTTCATAATGCGCTGCTGCCAGTGTTTCCCATGCGCGTGCATCGATATTGACTACTACCAGCTATATACAGCGTGCTGACCTCAAAAATCCAGCTGTATTCTAACAATAGCGCTCCTTGCATGCTGGCTAATAAGTAATAACTGACAGTGCTGTGTTGGACAGATTTATGCAGCGGTGTTCCATGACGGAGAGAGAGCGCGAGAGGTACGGGTGAGACAGAGAGAGAGAGAGAGAGAGGGACGAGCGAGAGGTAGCCTAGTGCTGCGCGAATGCGCTACGGCTCTCTGCAATCAAATACGATTTTAAATAGGCTTAGTAAAAATTAAATCGAAAATCAATGTGTGGCGGTCAGCGTTGATATTGTGGCGGGGCGCCACAAATAAATCAACGTATGGGAAACCCTGGCTGCATTACTGTCAGTGTTGACCAATCAGCAGGAAGCAGCAGACTGCATCAAGATTCATCCGTCACTCACTAGCCCAAACGTCTCATGTAAAAATGGATATCCGGCAATTTTTTAAGCACCGTCAAAACAGCAGTCCTCCACCTCCTGAGGCCAGCAAACGGCCTCGGCTACAATCCCAAAGTGAGTGAGCTCGGAAAACAGTACTAAACTTCATGTTTTTGAGGTTAATTTGGTTAGATTAATAGATAATTAGATTCATGTCACTGACTCAACAAGTCACCTCTACCTTTTCCCATTATCCAATGTTACAAGTAAAATTCAGGATACATTATCAGATAAATAACTGGATGTAATTATATGCATTCTCTGGCATTTAAACCACTGAAAGTTTGTGACAACAAACTCCCTTTGGTAACGTTAGTCAGATAGCTGGTTGAGTCATTTTTTAAGACAAAAGTAAAAAATTCTTTGATTCCAGCTTGTTAAATGTGAATATGTTCTAGTGTCTTCTCTCCTCTGTGACAGTAAACTGAATATCTTTGAGTTGTGGACAAAACGAGACATTTGAGGACGTCATCCTCCTGGGCTTTTGGGAAACACTGATCCACATTGTTCTGACATATTATAGACCAAACAACTAATTGATTAATCGAGAAAATATTCAACAGATTAATCGACTATGAAAATAATCCCAAATCCCTAATCATTATGTACAAGTGCATTGCATTGGAAGCCCTGGATATAAGCCTCCCTCTCTATCTCTCTTAAATATTTTTGTTCTCTCGGTTTTGTCATTTAGTAAACTTTATAGATTTCAACCATATTATTCCTTCTTGGGTCTCTTTAACAAGAACTTAGATTAATGTATGAATTGAATAGTGATTGTGTGACCTATGATGAGGGAACAACCAGTGATACCCTTGGTAGTACCATCAAATGATAGCCTATAGCGATGTCATCAGGATACACATACACCGGTAGGCAGTGGCCCACCTTACCGGGTGACAACATCGTGGTCCACCAGAATTTATAGTTTACCCACCTCTTTTTTTACCACTACACCTCTGGGTGTAAGACAAGGCTGTCCTCTGTCTGGTATGTTATACTCTATTGCAATAGAACCTCTTTTATGCAAGGTCAGAGATAACATCAAAGGTATGGTTTTACCTTTTTCTGGTAAAACTGTCTTTTTGTCAGCTTATGCTGATGATGTGGTGATCTTAATCAGTGATCAAAATGACATTGATATAGTGGAAAATATTTTAAATGATTTTAAAGAAATATCTTCAGCCAAGACAAATTGGGCCAAAAGTGAAGCGATTTTGGTCGGCCATTGGTCACAGGGTGCACCAAAACTCCCAAATGGATTAACCTGGTCTAAGGGAGGTTTTAAATATTTGGGTGTATTTCTTGGAGATGACTCTGTTGTAAAAAGAAATTGGGATGATGTTCTTGAAAAAGTAAAAGGAAGACTGAAAAAATGGAAGTGGTTGATTCCAAAGATGTCATACAGGGGACGCACTCTAGTTATTAACAACCTTGTGGCATCCTCTTTGTGGCATCGTCTAGCATGTGTGGATCCTCCTCTGTGTTTACTCTCTGATATTCAGAAGGTTTTAATCGATTTCTTTTGGGAAAAGTTACACTGGGTATCCCAAAGTGTGTTATTTTTACCCAAAGATGAAGGAGGACAAGGTCTTATAAATGTGCAAAGTAGAGTTGCAGCTTTTCGCATGCGCTTTATACATAGACTGTTATAAGGATCAAACAAGGCAAACTGGAATGTTTAGTTGTTGCTTGTGAGATTTTGAAGAGCTTGGGAGGCTTAGGTCTTGATAAGTCTCTTTTTTTGATGGACCCCCAAAAAATAGATACATCGAATGTAACTATTTTTTACAAGAACATTTTCAAAGTCTGGAACTTGTTTGAGGCTACTATCAGACAAAATTCGAGATCACTCTTTTGGTTACTTCAAGAACCACTGATTCATGGTACCCGTTTTGAAAGGGTTGTAAACAGTGCTTATTTTCCTGCAAACACCGGTCATTTGATAAAAGCAGGATTTATAACACTGGGACACCTGGTAAATACTGCAGGCCCTGACTTTAAGAACATTGAGGAGACGGCAGTAAAGTTGGGTTTTAAATCGTTAAGAGTGGTTCGTCAACTTGTAATGCTGTGGAGGTCAGTTCTTGAAGAGGAAGAGATGGAAACCATTGTAGACTTTTGTCAAGGTTTTTTGGAACCAGATGATGAGGACCCTTTCCATTTCTTAATCTTGTCACCTAAAATGGATGAGTGTCAAGGTCTGTTTTTAGAAAAGAAAGATATATGTTTTAGTGCTGATTCTTTTAATGGGAAAGTTTTGTATATAAATTGTGTGAAAGTTTTTAATAGGAAAGTTTTACATAAAAGGAGTGATACACCATGGCGTAATTAGACCACAATGGAGAGCACTATATAAGCCACCATTACCAAAGAGAGGGGGTGACATACAGTGGAGAATTTTACATGGGGTTATAGCTGTCAATGCTTTTATTTCTGTATTAAACCCAGATATTAGCCCTGACTGTCCTTTTTGTTCTCAGAGAGAAACAGTTTTTCATGCTTTTATGCACTGTGATAGATTGAGACCTTTATTCATTGTTTTAGAGTCTTTTTTTAAGGCTTTTAATGAAGATTTTTCTATGCAAATGTTTATTTGCGGGTTTAAATATGTAAGAAAAAAAGCTTCTGAGTGTCAACTGTTAAATTTTGTTCTGGGCCAATCAAAAATGGCAATTTATGTGAGTTTGAAAAATAAGATTGAAAACATTTCTGGACAAGATGTACTGATGTTTTTTTCTAATGTGATTAAATCAAGAGTAATTACCACTGATCTATATATATAACAAACCATCTTATGAGAAATTATCTTTGTGGCAGAGTTCAGATCCAATCCTTCCTCCAGTATTCAGATCTAAACAATATTAATAAGATCTGCAGTAGCGGAGGACAATGGAGATATCACACAAAATATCCGAACATACACCAGAGTATAAAGAAATTCACTGTGTACAGAGTTAACAGCACCATGGATAATAATAATAATGAGTGTGTCATCAACAGTTGCACTTCTGACAGCTACAGTGTTCATGTTGCCTGTAACCGCTTCAGTCTTACAAATCAATATCTTCCTTCACACTATGAGAACCAAACAAATGAAGAAAATGAGAGGCCTTGCTATTAAAGATCATGTTTCATTTCTTTGCTTTTTAATCTCTTGTGATGTGCTTTTGGCCTTTATTTTTATCTGTACATCATAAAAAGTTGCTATAACACATACTGTAATCATTTAAACTGAATATCATTTCAAGAGCGTTCAATAAAAGCTGTTGTTGCAGAGCACATGTTGGTGTCGTTACTGTGTTGGGAATGAAATACTTGTTCAGATAATAGATGTGCTTTCACCATGACTGCAGATACTTCAGTGCTTCTGTTGACCAGCAGGAGGCAGAAGTGTCCAGAGCTGAGCACGGATCACATTCATCCAGTGAACACCTGAACTTTGACCCCAAATGATTTGAGTCAGGTGCTCAACCAAACATATATGGCCCATGCCATACACTATTAGAGCTGGCTCATAAGAGTCAATCGTTCAGGAATCGTCTTACACTGGTCGTGCTGTATATGGCATATATGTCTATGGCAGAAATGGTAAGAGTAGTTTGATGGTGTGCCATTCTGAACTCGGCCTATGTTTCACGCTGTAGATTAGTTGCGGTGACTCTGAGCAGCGATTGGTTCTCGGTTGGTGTTTGGTGACCCTGTGGAGGTGTCTGAGAACTCTTTTGACTTCCTGTGGGTTGCTGTGTTTGTTTTAGCCCAGCTGAAAACCCTTCTTTTGAGAACCACCCCACATGGAAAGAACCTATATAAACATATATGTTTTAATATAGGTTTTGATATAGGTTTAGAATATATGTGACATATATAAAATTGGCCGGTTTCCTATATTATATGTATATGCACATATAGGTACATATATGTCAACTTATATACGTGCATATACGGTATGTACACATATATGGACGTATACATGCACCTATGTTTACCTATATATTAGTAAAATTATTAAAATCCATAGCTACTAGGCAACATAAATAATAGCCCAAAATGTAGAAATTTACATTATTTATTTACTTACGAACAATCAAAAAATAGTACAAGAACAAAAATAAGACAAAAAAATGAACAGAAAAAAATACAATTAATCTTGCTGATCTTCTCAGCTCCGTGAGCTTCGAATTGATTTTTTTTTAGTTAGTTCTTAGTTATTGCCTTGATAATAGAAAATATGAGCTAGGCATCATGTATGACAGTTGCCAAAGTGAGATATGAGCTACAAAATGACCAGATCCTGCCATGAGCTATATAGGAGACATATCTTGTATGCACATATAGGGCTTATATGTGGATATAAAGAAGCAATACAGGAGACCTATATGGCCTGTATATGCACATATATGCACCTCAATGTTGCCTATATGTGGCATATATACGCATATATGTAGCATATATATTATCATATATGTGCATATAAACTGCATATAGGTTTCATATATGCGCATATATCCTCATATATGTTCTTTCCATGTGGGTGTGGAGGTGTCTGAGAACTCTATTGACTTCCTGTGGGTTGCTGTGTTTGTTTCAGCCCAGCCGTGTGAGAACCACAGCTTCTCCCTCAACTCCACACTTCCTCTAGTCAAGGACACTAAAGCCGTTCCAACCCCAAACCTCTCGTCGCTCACGACCGTCTGGCCTTCATTCAACACGCACGTCAAAACATACACATGTTTAATGGAGTCAAAAGTCTCAATTTGTACAGTTACAGTTAACACAGGGCCGACACATTTTGGGGCCGATCAGGGGCGATATGGCCATCGGGAGAACCGAGCATGCTGCGAAATGGGCAGAATGAGCTCCGATAAGCTAAAATAGGCCACCGTGATGTGCAGAAATGGAGCACCTAGTCTTTTCTGCTGTGATTAATTCACTACAAACTTCTGCATTAACAAAACAACTTTCTACAGAATGCACAGCAGGAGTGTTGTCAGATAGTTTCTGGATTACATGTGTGTGTTTATTTTGTACTTATGCACTTTGTGTTGCTTCAGTTAAACACATGCATCAACCACAATGACTAAGTAGGTTGTATTCGCACCCACAGGTGAAAAAACTAACAAAAAACAACACAACAGCGGTTTACTTTCTATCAACAAACGACTTTCTCATGACAAATTTTCACACTTACCTCTCATCTTCCTGTTTCATCCCAATAAATATCATCAGAGATCAGGTTCGTTTCTCAAACGTTTGGCATTTTCTCAGCTTCACTAGAATCATCTAGACTCTTTCCATTGAACTTACAACTCAAGAACATCTGAAACAGGTACATTTGCATTTTCTATGATCCAAACCTGTATGATGAATACAGTATATATATATATCTATATCTAAAGGGTATTGAGATACTTTCCCTGCACCTTGAATGCATGACAGAGTACACAACTTATTATTAACATAAAAATAGAGTTGAAATGTGGTATTTATTTCTTCATGAGGGTCTAAAGGGGTCCTCTCTGTTTAATGGTTTTGTCAATATAAACAACACAATGGTGAAGCACATACTGGTTAATGAGACTCATATTTGTTTTATTATCATAGAAGAGGTCTATTCAAGTACCTGTAATCGTTTGATTGTATTTACGAATAATTCGTAATTTAGAGTGTTTCCTCAGTTTGTGTCTCTGACTGTACTCAGGTGTAATCTCTGTTTAGGGCCAAATAACATCGTCAAATCAAGTCAAGTTTATTTGTATAGCACCTTTCACAACACACATCGTTTCAAAGCAGCTTTACAGAAGATCAAACTGTAATGTCTATAATGTCGATGAATCCTCATTAATCGTGTTTAAAAATAATTCAATAATAATTGTATTAATAACTCCAGTGAGCAGCTGAAGGCAACTGTGGTGAGGAACACAAAACTATAAGATGTAGATTAATGGAGGAAAATAACCTTGGGAGAAACCCGACTCACTGAGGGGGCCAGTTCCCCTCTTACTAACCCCACCCTAACCCTAAACCTGACTCACTGTGGGGGCCAGTTCCCCTCTGACTAACCCCACCCTAACCCTAAACCAGACTCACTGTGGGGGCCAGTTCCCCTCTGACTAACCCCACCCTAACCCTAAACCAGACTCACTGTGGGGGCCAGTTCCCCTCTGACTAACCCCACCCTAACCCTAAACCAGACTCACTGTGGGGGCCAGTTCCCCTCTGACTAACCCCACCCTAACCCTAAACCAGACTCACTGTGGGGGCCAGTTCCCTCTGACTAACCCCACCCTAACCCTAAACCAGACTCACTGTGGGGGCCAGTTCCCTCTGACTAACCCCACCCTAACCCTAAACCAGACTCACTGTGGGGGCCAGTTCCCTCTGACTAACCCCACCCTAACCCTAAACCAGACTCACTGTGGGGGCCAGTTCCCTCTGACTAACCCCACCCTAACCCTAAACCAGACTCACTGTGAGGGCCAGTTCCCTCTGACTAACCCCACCCTAACCCTAAACCAGACTCACTGTGGGGGCCAGTTCCCTCTGACTAACCCCACCCTAACCCTAAACCAGACTCACTGTGGGGCCAGTTCCCCTCTGACTAACCCCACCCTAACCCTAAACCAGACTCACTGTGGGGGCCAGTTCCCTCTGACTAACCCCACCCTAACCCTAAACCAGACTCACTGTGGGGGCCAGTTCCCCTCTGACTAACCCCACCCTAACCCTAAACCAGACTCACTGTGGGGGCCAGTTCCCCTCTGACTAACCCCACCCTAACCCTAAACCAGACTCACTGTGGGGGCCAGTTCCCCTCTGACCGACCCCACCCTAACCCTAAACCAGACTCACTGTGTGGGCCAGTTCCCCTCTGACTATTGTAGTTTCTTTGTTTTTGTGTTGTTTCATTCCAATAAGTTCGGTTCTTTTCTTTTGTGTGTTCATCATGTGTTTGTGCCGGATTGTGTGGATGAGGGTGTCCGTGTCCTGAGGCTGATTATTGTCTGTTTGTGGAGTCTCAGGACCAGCTGGATGATGGGACTCTTCTCAGCGTTCACTTCATGGTTTTTAAGGGCTTTAAAATGATAAGAGTTGGGGTCACTCAGTTTTAGATGTTTCC
>NC_068287.1:45113900-45121417 GCF_025860055.1 Xyrauchen texanus
GGCGAACCCAAGCTACTCTTCTTTATACGCTGATGCGTAAACCGCTAGACGCTATCAGGAAGCCACTTCTACCGTGCTGATCTACCGGCGGGACATGAGTTGGCATGAGCTTGATGCATGTCTCATAAATCGTTAAAAAATGTAAACGTCTGGGAGAAAGAGAAGAGCAGACATATGGATAGATCTGAATAAGAGTGACGACGCGAAAGAGAGCTTTATTCGGTATGTTTTTCTGTGCAAACACACACACTCGACCTGAGGCGTGCAGCCCCATAGACAGCTATTACAGCGCGCGAGGACTGAATTGAGCTCTATTTCGAGTCTGAATTGACAAATACACACAACATCATGTCTAAATGTCCGTTTTGGAGAGTATTCACGTAAACACAGTCGGTTATGTCTTTACAGAACGTACAGTTGTGAGAATATCGGATGTGCATCAGTGCAATTGGGTCTGCACACTCAGTCTTAAAGTGACAGTGCGTAATAAACCTAATGCCGTCTGTACACTTAATATTAATCAAACAACAAAATAAAAAGTGAAAAGCATTCACTGCTCTTTAATAGATTTAATAATATTTAATTTATACAAATAAATATGTCTGCTTGAAAGAATAAAGAATGATGTATAAGTTAAAGACTGCATAATCATCCATTGAAGAAAAAAAGACTGTTCTACTTTAGGATAAGTGTTTTTATTTAATTTTAAGATATATTCCTTTATGTCATTCATATTCTAGTCATATTTACAGGCTAATATATGTTTTTAGGGTAATATATAATGGGCTTGGACATTTTAGAGAAATTCTAAATTAACGCATTACAATTTAACTAAACCCATTCGATTTTAGTCGACTAAAATCTTATTGTATTTCGTCGACTACAACTAGACTAAAACTAAAACAATTCAGATGACTAAAATATGACTAAAACTAAATGGACATCACAGCAAAATAATTATATGTAGGGCTAGCACAAGATGGAAAAAGTTTTATTAATTCTTGTTTACTTGTGTTCATTTAATTTATTTTTATTTTAGAGCATTTAAAGTGCTTCTTAACGATATTTTATTTATAATTTATTTGTTTTTGTAACCCATCAGCCCTCTGTGTCTAAATAAGTAATAAAAGTCCCAGAATTAAAATTTTTGTAAAACTAGCCTGTGTGCGACTTGGTATGACTTGATGACTAAGTTGCGACTTGACTTGACTTGACTTGACCCTTACAACAGAATGACTTGACTTGACTTTGACTTGCAATGTTAAGACTTGGACTTGACTTGAGACTTGCATTTAGTGACTTACTCCCACCTCTGCTGTGAATGTAAAGATGTTTGTGATTCTCTCAAATGGTTTTACAAAATATTATTTTACATTCACACGAGGAGTCAAACTCAACCAACATTTACAAATGAACACTGCAACGAGATGACTGCAGAAATATGTTTCTAATAGAGGAATATTATAATAATTGTAATATTATCTACAACAGAAAAAGGGTTAGAGCGACAATTTAACTTGTTTATTAAACTTCCTCTTTCTTAGGGCACGTCTTCACCTTTCCGTTTGAAAACGCATTGATTTCGCAATGTTTTGGCCTTCTGTCCACACGGAGACGGCGTTTATGTGAACACTTTCCCAGGTGGCTAAATTTGAAAATGGCGTCTTCACGATGTAATGGTTAGGACATCATTTATAGCCTTAAAGTTGCTATAAGTGATTTTTTTCACCTTCTCCCTAAACGATATTAATGAAATATCTCTCTGGTCTCCGTAACAGCTCTAGACTCTGTAAACAGCAAACAAAAATGCGTCTTGTATTGTAGTTGCAGCGAATCATTGAGGCTTATCACAAGGCGGCCTGGAACACTCAATTCTGATTGGTCAATGGCACCATCTAGCGGTCTGTTATTGCTCTGTGACCACCACAGCTCCATCAGACCGCTCATCCGGGTCCGTGCGAGCCGTCTCTCTTGCTTCTTTGATCATTGTGTGGTCTCTACATGTAAGGTAATAAAATATTTTCAATGCAAATCAACGTTTCATGTCCATGTATTTGTTATTTGGTTAGTACCCGTGTAATAAGCAGGATAATGTACAGTCAGCCAGTTGTTATCGCATAATAAACCCCTTCATGGTGATAAAAGGCCCATCCGTCGGTTTATTGTGGCTGTAAATGATCTCTTGATGCCATTTTTATGCCATGTTGCTCATAACAGTTGTCAGTTGAGGGCGCAATTTTGCGGCTGTTTTTATGACAACCGTTTCTGCTCGGTGTGTCGGTCTCAATAAATATCACTTGCTATTTTTGGAGTGTGGTGTTTTGGAAAGAGGGGGCGTGGCTAATCCAACGGCTCAGCTTGTGGATGTTCCAGAGGGGCTAAAATCTCTGACAGCACCTTTAAACTCCCTGAAATCTTTGATATCACAACCACGAGCTCATTAACATACTGTATGAGCACAGATATGCAGCGTTTAGCTAGTCTTAGCAGAGAGATCATTCACATATAACATGTTTTATGTAGCAATATTAACACCAAGGGTCAGAGAGAGGGTGGAAAATTGTCTTGAAAAACTTTTGGTGCACGGACATTTGGCTCGCATTATAAGTGGATTTCATGGGAAAACATGTCAATGCAAAAGTGTAGAATATTAACCCTTTAAGGGCACTTTTAGTACGTTTTAAATGCTGCTCTATGCACATTCATGTAAATGAACTGTTTTCTAACAATGTGCTAAAGTTTGATACAGATCAAACGTGGTTTCCCGTGCCGGGGTCTTGACGTCTTTCCTCCTCTTTTGCATTGTGGTATACGTCTGTCTGATGGACGTGACTCAGTGAATCTGAAAGTACTCTTGATGAGGAAAGTTGAACAAAGGCAAACCGCCCTGAGCACACACTCCTGGGTTTAATTAGGAAGTGTGTGTGTGTGTGTGTGTGTGTGTGTGTGTGTGTGTGTGTGTGTGTGTGTGTGTTTCCACAGATACGTCTTACGTTGAATAATGATCTTTTATACAGTACTGGTCATTTGCGGTCACCCCACAATGAAAGTTTGACATTTACTCTCCATGTTGTTCTTCATGTTTTAACACAAAATGAGAAGGTTGAAGATGTTTTTTTTCTCTCCATATAACAACAGTTTTGTGAAACACAATATTCAAAGTCTTCTGAAGCTGTACGGTAGCTTTGTGTGAAGAATAGTGAATGTTCACTGAAAATCTTCCCCTCCATTGAGTTTTCAGAGAATAATAATAATAATAATAATAATAAAAACCTTTATTTAACCAGGTAAGCACATTGAGAACACTTTCTCATTTACAATGGCGACCTGGCCAAAAAAGCGTCGAGGTACAAAAACATAAGTTACACATATAATTACAAGACAAAGTGGTACTCAATAAACATAGATGATTAATATACTGATCCGTAAATCATGTACACAGATCAGGTTAGCATGTACAGTGGTCCGACAATAAATTTGCTAACAATAATTTAAAAGTGATTAACGGGACAATGGATTCAAGCTTCAAAGATTTTTGAAGTGTATTCCAATCATTAGCAGCAGAGAACTGGAAGGAGAGCGTCCAAAGAAGTACTGAGCTTTAGTAGCCACCAAGGTGACATACCTGCTTGAGCGAAGGTTAATAGAGGGATTGCTCTGGAAACTAATGATCTTAGATAGGGTGGGGTGTTACACAATAAGCATTTATAAATAAAAAGATACCAGTGTTTTTGGCCTGGGTATGTAATGAAGGCCAGCCGATTAAACTGTAAAGGTTGCAATGGTGAGTGTTATATGGAGCATTGGTGACAAAAGCGGATGACACTATGATATACAACATCCAATTTCCTAAGGAGAGAATTTGAAGCGATTCTGTAAATAACATCACCAAAATCAATAATTGGAAGGATAGTCATTTTCACAAAGGAGAGTTTGGCTGGGAAAGTGAAGGAGGCTTTATTACGAAATAAGAAGCCAATCCTAGATTTGATTTTAGCTTGAAGCTGATTGATGTGGGTCTGGAAAGAGAGTGAAGAGTCCAACCATACCCCTAGGTATTTATAGGTATCTACCTGCTCTATTGCAAACCCATCTAGTGTCATGATACTTTTTGAGCAGTCCAATACAGTGTGAGATCGATTAAAATTCATAAATTTCGTTTTGCTTGAATTTAAAAGTAGTTGAAGAGAACGGAAGGAGTATTGTATATTATTAAAACTGTCTTGGAGGTTTTTTAACACAGTGTCCAATACCGGGCCAGCCGTATAAAGGATGGTATCGTCTGCATAGAGGTGAATCATTGAGTCTCCTGCAGCAAGAGCAACGTCATTGATATATACAGAAAATAGAGTCGGCCCAAGGATTGAACCCTGAGGCACCCCCATGGAGACTGCCAGGGGACTGGAGAGAAGTCCCTCTGACTTAACACATTGAAACCTGTCAGAAAAATAATTTGTGAACCAAGCAAGACAATCCTTTGTGAAACCTAGGTTTTTCAATCTACCAATTAGAATGTTGTGATTGACGTCAAATGCCTTGGCCAGGTCGATAAATACTGCTGCGCAATAGTGTCTTTGATCAAGAGCAGTTATGATGTCATTTATTACTTTGAGTGTGGCTGAAGTGCACCCATGACCGGTTCGAAAACCTGATTGCATATCAGAAAGACTGTGATGGGATTCGAAATGTTGGATAATTTGTTTATTAACAATTCTTTCGAAAACCTTTGAAATGCAAGGGAGGATAGAGATTGGTCTATAACAAAAATAATGATTTACTTATAGGGCGGGGTTAAAAAATATATATTTTCGGATTATTTGCGAACGTCATTTGAACGCTCCTGATATCAGTTCTTGAAATCCCAAGATCGATCTTTTACTTTAAAGTTTACTTTGTGTTGATTATTATATCTGTTAAATCAATGGCAATTGAACTGCATAGTTTTGGCCATGGCGATAACTTTTAAAATTAATATTTTCGTAATGTACCAAGTTAGAAATTTGAGAAATAATTTCTTGATACACAAAATGGACATAATTACTGTACGGAGCCCCTTAGAGGACAGGGCGGGAATATTCTTCTGAAATAAATTTTGCGTTTTCCTCACAATCATTTTCCATTCACTCGCAATAAATTTGGCATTATCCCTCAATCGTTTTCCGTTCACTCGCAATAAATTTTGCATTTTCCTCACAATCGTTTTCCTTTCACTCGCAATAAATTTAGCATTTTCCCGCAATCGTTTTCCGTTCACTCGCAATAAATTTTGCGTTTCCTCACAATCGTTTTCCATTCACTTGCAATAAATTTCGCATTTTCCCGCAATCGTTTTCATTTATCTCGCAATAAATTTAGCTTTTTCATGCAATCGTTTTCCGTTCACTCGCAATAAATTTAGCATTTTCCTCACAATCGTTTTCCGTTCACTCGCAATAAATTTAGCGTTATCCCGCAATCGTTTTCATTTATCTCGCAATAAATTTCGCGTTTTCTCGCAATAGTTTTCATTTATCTCGCAATAAATTTAGCGTTTTCCCGCAATCATTTTCCATTCACTGGCAATAAATTTAGCATTTTCCCGCAATCGTTTTCCGTTCACTCGCAATAAATTTTGCGTTTTCCCGCAATCGTTTTCCGTTCACTCGCAATAAATTTGGCATTTTCCCGCAATCGTTTCCGTTCACTCGCAATAAATTTTGCGTTTTCCCGCAATCGTTTTCCATTCACTCGCAATAAATTTTGTTGTTTCCTCACAATCGTTTTCCGTTCACTCGCAATAAATTTTGCATTTCCTCACAATCGTTTTCCGTTCACTCGCAATAAATTTAGCATTTCCTCACAATCGTTTTCCGTTCACTCGCAATAAATTTAGCATTTCCTCACAATCGTTTTCCGTTCACTCGCAATAAATTTAGCATTTCCTCACAATCGTTTTCCGTTCACTCGCAATAAATTTGGCATTTCCTCACAGTCGTTTTCCGTTCACTTCGCAATAAATTTTGCATTTCCTCACAATCGTTTTCCATTCACTCGCTTAATAAATTTGGCATTTCCTCACAATCGTTTTCCGTTCACTTCGCAATAAATTTGGCATTTCCTCACAATCGTTTTCCGTTTACTCGCTAATAAATTTGGCATTTCCTCACAATCGTTTTCCGTTCACTGCTAATAAATTTGGCATTTCCTCACAATCGTTTTCCGTTCACTCGCAATAAATTTTGCATTTCCTCACAATCGTTTTCCGTTCACTCGCAATAAATTTAGCATTTCCTCACAATCGTTTTCCGTTCACTCGCAATAAATTTTGCATTTCCTCACAATCGTTTTCCGTTCACTCGCAATAAATTTTGCATTTCCTCACAATCGTTTTCCGTTCACTCGCAATAAATTTAGCATTTCCTCACAATCGTTTTCCGTTCACTCGCAATAAATTTTGCGTTTCCTCACAATCGTTTTCCGTTCACTCGCAATAAATTTGGCATTTCCTTACAATCGTTTTCCGTTCACTCGCAATAAATTTAGCATTTTCCCGCAATCATTTCCGTTCACTCGCAATAAATTTTGCGTTTTCCCGCAATCGTTTTCCATTCACTCGCAATAAATTTTGCGTTTCCTTACAATCGTTTTCCATTCACTCGCAATAAATTTTGCATTTCCTCACAATCGTTTTCCGTTCACTCGCAAAAATTTTTGCATTTCCTCACAATCGTTTTCCGTTCACTCGCAATAATTTTTGCGTTTCCTCACAATCGTTTTCCGTTCACTCGCAATAAATTTTGCATTTCCTCACAATCGTTTTCCATTCACTCGCAATAAATTTGGCATTTCCTCACAATCGTTTTCCGTTCACTCGCAATAAATTTGGCATTTCCTCACAATCGTTTTCCGTTCACTCGCAAAAAATTTTGCATTTCCTCACAATCGTTTTCCGTTCACTCGCAATAATTTTTGCGTTTCCTCACAATCGTTTGCCGTTCACTCGCAATAAATTTTGCATTTCCTCACAATCGTTTTCCGTTCACTCGCAATAAATTTTGCGTTTCCTCACAATCGTTTTCCGTTCACTCGCAATAAATTTGCCATTTTCCCGCAATCGTTTTCCGTTCACTCGCAATAAATTTTGCCGTTTCCTCACAATCGTTTTCCGTTCACTCGCAATAATTTTGCATTTCCTCACAATCGTTTTTCCATTCACTCGCAATAAATTTAGCATTTTCCTTTCACTCGCAATAAATTTTGCATTAACTCACAATTGTTTTCCGTTCACTCGCAAAAAATTTCGCATTTCCTCACAATTGTTTTCCGTTCACTCGCAATAAATTTTGCGTTTCCTCACAATCGTTTTCCATTCACTCGCTATAAATTTAGCATTTCCTCACAATCGTTTTCCGTTCACTCGCAATAAATTTTGCGTTTCCTCACAATCGTTTTCCATTCACTCGCAATAAATTTTGCGTTTCCTCACAATCGTTTTCTTTTATCTCGCAATAAGTGTAGCGTTTTCCATAATCGTTTCT
>NC_068287.1:45121917-45159417 GCF_025860055.1 Xyrauchen texanus
AATAAGTTTAGCGTTTTCCTTGCAATTGTTTTCCTTTCACTCGCAATAAATTTTGCGTTATCCCGCAATCGTTTTCATTTATCTCGCAGTAAATTTAGCATTTTCCCGCAATCGTTTTCCATTCACTCGCAATAAATTTAGCATTTTCCTGCAATCGTTTTTCATTCACTCGCAATAAATTTAGCATTTTCCCGCAATCGTTTTCCATTCACTCGCAATAAATTTAGCATTTTCCCGGAATCATTTTCCAATCACTCGCAGTAAATTTTGGATTTCCTTGCAATCGTTTTAATTTATCTCGCAATAAATATTGCGTTTCCTCACAATCGTTTTCCTTTCACTCGCAATAAATTTTGCATTTTCCCGCAATCGTTTTTCATTCACTCGCAATAAATGTGCCATTTTTCCGCAATCGTTTTTCATTCACTCGCCTGGAATTTGGCATT
Organism: Xyrauchen texanus; assembly: GCF_025860055.1. Lineage (NCBI taxonomy): Eukaryota > Metazoa > Chordata > Actinopteri > Cypriniformes > Catostomidae > Xyrauchen > Xyrauchen texanus. The sequence goes on from NC_068287.1 coordinate 45,122,364, forward strand.
TTTACGCAATCGTTTTTCATTCACTCGCAATAAATTTGCCATTTTTCCTCACAATCGTTTTCCATTTCCTCACAATTGTTTTCCTTTCACTCGCAATAAATTTGCCGTTTTCCCGCAATCGTTTTCATTCACTCGCAATAAATTTAGCGTTTTCTCGCAATCGTTTTCCGTTCACTCGCAATAAATTTTGTGTTTCCTTGCAATCGTTTTCATGTTATCTCTCAATAAGTTTAGCTTTTCCTCACAATAGTTTTGTTTTTCCTCATAATAAGTAAGGCACAGGAGAGCATCCCGGCCTGAGTCGGGTGATGGGGGTATGTGGTGAGCGAGGCGGGGCCGAGCGAGGCCTGGATGGATGCCTGGGGTGAATTATCTCGACCAGCTGTTGGTGATTACGGTGTTGGCAGGACCAGTTGGCAGAACCAGCGCTGCAGTCGAGAGACACACACAGAGAGAGAGAGAGAGCAGAGAGACAGAAGGAAGCTGTGTGTGTTTGGTTGACAGCTGCTGCTGAAAAGCAGAGCGATTGTGTGGTCAGTGAGCTGAAAATCCAGTAGGGTGTGTGATGTTGAAAAGCAATGTGTGAATGGGAAGATGTATCATTAAAGTCACAATATTTGGTGACTTCAATGATACATTTTCAAGTAAAAGTTACTTTGCAACACTTTGTTTCAAGTAAATTTTACTCACTCTTTGTTTGGACATTTTAGTTAAAGGTGCACTGAGACATTTTTTCCTTAATAAAAAGTGTTACCCCCAAAGAAATGAATAGTAATTTTGAAACATATGTATAAAATCATGAATACTCACACGAGATGAGAACCATGTTATGATCACATGACCAGCCGAATACTACTCGCTTAATCTCAGTAACCGTCCTGTTATTCGACACATTCACTCATGGATGAAATTAATAATGGCTGACTGTGAATAGTGAATTTATACATTGGAATCTGAAACAATGCAGTACTGAATTAAGCCATGCTTTTTCACTGCTTTGTTTATACTTATTCATGTACCACATGACACAGTAGCCTTCATCATGGACATTTAATGAATGTATATGTAGTCTATTAAACAACAACATCACCTTCCTTGATTGGCAATAGAGACACATTTTAGAGTTGCTAAACTTCTAGAGTTGTTTTTGGAAAAGTTAAGTAATATTTACTTAATTTTAGGGCTGTAGATTTAACAGCAATAATGCATAAATTTTTTTAATGCAAATAATGATGTCACCGGACAGTAATAAGGAATATCCTTAATGATCAAGAGCAATTCAAGCTTGAAGTACCACGTGTTTTCCCCAGGGGGCAGTAAGCAACACTCCAGCTGTACAGGCAACACGCAGCTTATACAGAGAAGAAACCAACCTGTAGCAGAGCAGCACAACACGAGGACGCGTTCTTGTGTACAAACACAGCTCGATGGAGCACAAATCCGAACGTAGGGATCACAAGACAAACTTTCAAACTTTGCTTTACTTGACACAGCGACTTAAAAACAGTATGTTTATGATGCAACATTGGATTCTGAAGCCACTTTTTGTGTTGTCATTTTTAATGCTTCACTTGTGTGCCTAAATAATGCAATGCATTTTAATTATCTGTATTATATATATATATTTTTTAAATCTATATATTTTATTTATAATTATTCAAATATTTAATCGTTCTATATTTGAATATTATGTAATGTTATTTGAGGGGCTTTCTCAGTAAATATTTATGTATGTGATTAATTGCGATTAATTGCGATTGATTCATCGGCATAATGTAAATTAATAATTTTCATAAATTATTATTTTATTTACCTGCTAAATTTACTAAAATTGCTAATAAATATGACAAGGTTTTCAACTTAATTATATTTACTTAGTTTTCTATATTCTTAATATATTTGCTATATTCACTTCACAATTACTATTCAGAATTGCTATTTTTTAGTGCAGTCAATTAATACTTCTTGATCTCAATAAGACCTTTTGATTTGACCTTTGACCTCTGAAGTTATTATGTACTCTTAGATCAGCTTTATGCTGTTGGCCTATCTCAAAATGCATTATTGTTGCTTAACTGCTTAACTCTTATTTACATAATAGGAAATGTGTTGTCCTTCAAGGGAGTTAGTCTGATCTACTGTAGTTGTTCAACAAAGAGGTGTACCCCAATGTTCGACAAAGGGTCCACTTTTCTCTATTTTATGAATGACCTTTTAGAGTTTTCTAATTACTTACCGGTACTACTAGTCACCCAAAAATATACACAGATGGAAAAAGAGTGGTTTTGACGTGATAAAGAGAGCAGGGTGTGTGTGTTGCAGCAACAGGGCGAGCATAGGATGACGAGTACACAGTGATCGATCTGTGAGAGCCAAAACACTGGTCAGCGGATATCAGTCACTTATTCACTCGCTGCTGAAACGAGCCCATTGTTTTGCCTCGCGGGAATAACACTGCCCAAGCGCAGCGGCAGAATTGATGGAAATCATTCAAAAACAAAAAGCCATTGTTTCCAAAGAGCTATACCCCCTTCCAGCCCAAAACCCAATGACTCTATAATGCCTGTCTGTCTCCACACACACTCAAACACACACGCTATACTTTTGAAACAGTGTGTATTCATGTTTATGTACAGGCCCACATTCACTCCCATAGTAAGTACTGTATTGTAACTGGGATTTGTTCGTTTCTCGTTGTTTCAGCTAACTTGAGAAGAAACATCTCAGTAGACTTACAGTGCAAATGTGCATTTAAAGCATGTGCTCTCCATTCAATCTCTTGAGATATTACAGAAATCTGTGATTTTTCTTTCCTGTGGGTTTCAATTGATTTCTCGACTTTCAACCTTGTGTTTCCAAACTCATGCCAACTCCTCCTTGTGAAATGCAGATCACTGTTGCAACACTGCGATTGCGATTCAGAGTCAAACGAGGTTCACGTTATTCCGAAGACCATCATGAAAACCTCATTTCTTTCTTATCCCTTCCTTCCTGTTTTTCGTCTTTTTGGCATTTACTCACAGTCAACGAGAGGAAAAGTTTGGGAGTTAACCTGTCAGTGTTAATGAAGTGGTATTGATGACCTGGCTCACGTCAGAGCGTTTTATTGAGATGAATCGCTCAGATCTGTGTTTTATATCTACAGCGGTTTACTCAGTATGGACAACACATGCATGCTGCTTCAAAGTCATGTCACTCCCTGAGACCGGTTGCCAAAACTGTCTGGTACAGGACGTACAGCGGTCCCACGCTGAGATTTTCCATCCTTGAAACCCTGACGGAGTTTAAAGAGCATTACTTGTCCATCCTGTCTCTCAGTAAGACACTAAAGCAGATATATTAGTTTTCTAAAACTCAAGCACAGTCCAGGCTATTTTTCTTGGGTGACATGCATTGAATTGCCCTCAGGACAGCAGGATTCGAGTTACGGAGTTCTACCCCAAATGTAGAACTGTTTTCCCCTCTGTGGAACACAAAAGAAGACATTTTGAAGACTTTTTCTATACAATGAATGCCTAAAGTGACCATCAAGCTCCTAGGACAAAAAAAGCACCATTGAAAGTACTAGTAAAGATGTCCATATGATTTGTGAGCTATATATATAATCCAAGCTTTCTGAAGCCATAAAATAGCTTTGCGTGAGGTATAGACCAAAATGTAAGTCGTTATTGAAACTCTTCCCCTTCTATAGCTCTCGAATTTCATTTTTGCCTCCGCATATTCAAACTTGGTGCATCGCGATCCATTGTAAGAAGGAATGATGTTGTCATTTTGGACCATAAAAGAGTTTTTACCAGGGCATGTTGAGTGACTCTAGCCAGGTCTCCGATGCAACCAAACTGGCCCGGTTGCTAGGGAGGGTAGAGTCACATGGGGTAACCTCCTTGGGGTCCCTATAATGTGGTTCTCGCTCTCGGTGGGGCTCGTGGTGAGTTGTGCATGGATGCTGTGGAGAACAGCGTGAAGCCTCCATGTGCGCTAGAGTCTCCACGGTAACGTGCTCAACAAGCCGTGATGACGTGATACGATGCGCGGGTTGGCGGTCTCAGAAGTGGAGGCAACTAAGATTCGTCTTCCGCCAACCGGATTGAGGTGAGTCATTATGCCACCACGAGGACTTGGAGGACCTTGGGTTTCATTGGTGGCGGTTCTCTGATTGGTGGATCTATCTCTGCTGCTCCATGCGCAATGTAGTTCTTTACCATGATTTCTGATATCAAACACAATATTTAAACAATGAAGTTGGCGCAGATGGATGGCATCAACGGAGCATGTACCATCGATGAACAACCTCGTAGCTCACGGTAGGTCTGTCTTCAAAGGTTTATAAGTTATTGTTGAAAATCAATTGATCTATGGGATATATTAATGGGATTTATACTTCCAGAACTAGACTGTTGCACTCTATTGTATCGATTTGGAATTCTGTTTGGTTGACTGGTTGGCTAACCTGCCATTGGGAGCAACTTGGGGTTCAGTGTCTTGCCCAAGGACACTTCCGCATGTGGAGTCGTGTGGGCCGGGAATCAAACCGCCAACCCTGCGATTAGCAGCTGACCCGCTCTACCACATGAGCCACAGCCGCCCCAATAATCGGTCTCGTTTGATTGACTGATTCCTTACAATCAGGTGGAGCAGATGGGTGGAGGAAGTGAGGTCATGGGCTGATCCTTCACAAGTTGACACACATACAGTACAGTCCAATACACTGAATCTGGCCCCAGATCTCTCAGCAATGTCTGCGTCCCCGGGGCCTCGACTGCAATGATATTTCAACAGAGACACTGAGATCTTGGTTAATATTTCAGAAACCCCCTGGTTCTCCCATGAGATGTATCTCTGCATGAGTCAGCTTTAATCAAATTAATCTCAAACACTGAGAGGATTCAGAGTTAAACCACATGCTTTCCTAAACCTTTTGTTTATTAAATGGCTTTAGGGTTTGGCTAGGCCTTGCAGTGTTTGGATGAAACTTCACCAGAGCCAAAACGACCGGGCGGCACCCTCGTTAGTTCACAAATAATCAGCTTAAATGATTGCGGTCAGGAGAGGTCATCGTATGTGAGTGTTTCTTTTCTGAGTGTTGTGAATGTTCCCCCCTCTTCCGTCTTTCTCTTTAACCGTTGACCATCAAATCTGACAAAGTGTGTCGTGGATGCCTCTCTGACGCAGGCACACCATTGAGTTGTAGTGTCTGGTGTCGGAGAAAAGCTTAGCAACGCAAATGCTGCCTATATACATCTCTAAGTCTGGCTATTTTAAAACAAGCAGTTCAAGTCCACAACTGATCACCTATGGAGAATCATGTTAGGTCACTAGAGCTGTAATACTTTAAAGAGTTAATATTTAAAGATATGTAACACAGATTTGGGTTGAAATACACTCTTTTGTTCACAAAAACGTTACATTTCAAATTTGCTACATGATACAAGCTTGATTTGCATACTAGTGCATAAAAAACATCGTGCAAGGTTGTTCTGGGTGGGTGTTATGGCATTGCTAAATGGTTTCAAGGGTTTTCTGGGTGTTTTATGACTGCTAAGATGTTCTGAGTTGTTGTTAGTGTGTTGCTAGGGTGTTTTGGGTGGTTGCTGCTAGGGCTTGCTAGGTGGATGCTAGGGTGTTGCTAAGTGTTTGGCAGGGTGTTATGGATGGAGGCTAGGTGGTTTAAGGGTGTTTTTGGTGGTCGCTAGGGTTTTGATTTCTGATTGCCAAGATGTTCAGAGTTGTTGTTAGTGTGTTGCAAGGGTGTTCTTGGTGGTTGCTATGTCATTGCAATATGTTTGCTATGTCATTTTGGGAGCCAATGGCCCTAAGTAATTTTTTAGTGTGGAGTCTTGTTTCAGTAGTTGCGAGGGGTTGTTAGATGGTTGCTAGGGTGTTTCTAGGGTGTTGCTATTCAATTGCCATGATGTTATGTGTGGTTGTTAGTGTGTTGCCAGGATGTTCTGGTTGGTTGCTATGGTTTTGCAAGGTGTTTGGTAGGGTGTTTGGTGTTGTTGCTAGGTGGTTGGAAGTGTGTTCTGGGTAGTTGCTAGGTGTTTGCTAGGGTGTTCTAGGTGGATGCTAGGTTGTTGCAAGGGTATTCTGGGTGGTTCTTAGGGTGTTGCTCGGTGGTTGTTAGGGTGTTTGCCAGGGTGTACTTTGTGGATGCTAGGATGTTTTAAATGTGTTTTGTTTTTTGGTTGTTATGATGTTTTTGGTTGTTGCTAGGGTGTTGCTTTCTGATTGCCAAGATGTTCTGAGTTATTGCAAGTGTGTTGCTAGGGTGTTCTGGGTAGTTGCAAGGTGTTTGCTAAGGTGTTTTGGGTGGTTGCTGCTAGGGTGTGTGAGCCAACGGCTCCTAAGTAATTTTTTAGTGTGGAGTCTTGTTTCAGTGGTTGAGAGGGGGTCGTTAGATGGTTGGTTAGGGTGTTTCTAGGGTGTTGCTATTCAATTGCCATGATGTTATTTGTGGTTGTTAGTGTGTTGCCAGGGTGTTCTGGTTGGTTGCTATGGTTTTTCAAGGTGTTTGGTAGGGTGTTTGGTGTTGTTGCTAGGTGGTTGGAAGTGTGTTCTGGGTAGTTGCTAGGTGTTTTACATGGTGTTCTGAGTGGATGCTAGGGGTTGCAAGAGTGTTCTGGGTGGTTGCTAATGTGTTGCTAGGATGTTGTTTAATATTTGCCAAGATGTTCTGAGTGGTTATTAGTGTGTTGCTTGGGTGTTCCTTGTGGTTGCTAGGGCATTGCTAGTGTGTTCTGAGTATTTTTAGCATGTCACTCTACAGTTTCTGTTGTGTTCTCTGGTATTGCCAGAACTATTGGTTGAACTATTCACAATAGAAAAACAAATCTCCTCTCTTGACTTATGAAATGTTTAACTAATTTAAATAAATCTTAGAAGTCCTTTGGACTTTAAACTTAGAAGTTTAAAGTCCAAACACAGCTGATTGCTAGCGTTCACATGCACACAATATACAGCACAGTCAGCCATGGAGCACTACAGAACACATTGCAAACAAAAGCAACATTTCCTTCCATTCATTATTGAATGTTTTAATCACTCACAACATCTCACATGAAAGAGCGCTTTACATTGAATGGCATTTTTCCACCTGACCCAAATTACACTTTAACTGGAACTTCAAACAAAGATCATGAGTGATTGGAGAAACAATTAAATCCAGACTGCTTTAAACAAGCTACACACATGAAATGACTGTTGCTCAAATCCAAAACCTTGTGAGCTGGTCTACCGCCACATACGCAGCTGTTTTGAGCTATCGGTTTTTATCGAAATCATTTATTTTTTATCTGTATCAGTATCAGAATCTGTTTTAGAATTCAGCCTTCACAAGTAAAATAAATACATAAAATAAAATTTAAAAAAATCATGATTGTATCATCAATGCCATAAAATAAAACATTCATTATTCCATAAGTTTATTAAAAATAGTTCTGTCGACAACTTACAGATACAACATTTCCACAAACACAATCAAACATAATGGAAGAAACTAATGATGGTTACAATCATAAAAGATTAAGACACATTTTATTTTATAGAGTCCAAAAATGCAGAACCTGAAATCATTTTTAAGATCAATAATTAATTTCTTCACTGTTTGCATTTCATTATAATGATCAAAAGTGCATACTTATCCAAAAAAATAAAATAACAAATATTATGTGGTTAATAGTCTTTAGTAGGCTTTAGTAGAAGTAGACTTCACATAGCTATAAACCACTTAATGTTGTATGTCTGCCTCTATGATCTGAAGTACAATATAGCAAAATAGATTTAATAATATAAAATATAAATCCATTTGTCATACATAAATAATAATGCAAGTGATATGAGTACCAGATGTCATGATAAAGTTTAATGTTTATAATTTATTGACATATAGAGTAGCTGAGTGAAAGACGCTCTCAATGAGGAAAAATCATTGTTGTTCATTTCCTCTTTTTCACCTCCTTTTCCTTTATGTCTCAGACAGGGTCTTTCCATGAATCCAAATGGACAGGAAACAGCCGGGGATTAATATGGCACTTGCCCTTCTCTGGGTTTGCCCAGCAGTTACTTGTATTCATTTTTTTTTTACGTTTGCCTTGGCTCACATCCCAGCAAACCTGCCTGATGGGTAAAGAGATCAAGAGAGAACAGGAAGAGAAAATAAAAGAGAAAAGAAAGAAAGCAAGAAAGCACTTACGAGCGACTTTTGGCTAGCACTGCATTCTGTCCATCACTAACTGCGCAAGTTTGCAGTAAAGGTCATTAAAGCGTAACCGGTGTCCCAGCTGTGTCTGAACATCTGGACACATGCAGTTGCGAGTCTCAGTGAGAGCAAACATTTTGGGGAAGTTCTTGCCCATTACCCCGATTTCACGCTGCATGTTAACACCTTTAGCGATGTTGCTATCAGCTTATCCAATGTGCGCACTCCTGTTTATGTTTTGACGTCAAAAGCAGAGAATAGTCAGAATGTCAAATGTCATGTAATCACGGGTTTCTTGCGTTTAATATCATCCCAAATGGAGCACTTAACGGTTTTGTAGTACACAGAAGCAATCATTGTTTAACAGCTGATGGAAGTGACATTTCAAGCACACGTGATGTGCTGATGCTAGCTTTAGCTCGGTAGCCAACCTCAGTTCAACACTTGTATCTTAAACAACGTACATATTCACAAAGCTTGTGGTGATGGTAAAGCATTCAACTCACATTTCTAAGTTGTTGTATCCACTGAAGTTTCTCTAGCTGCTACATTCTACATTATTTACAACTGTTTTGTCAGACCAGCAGCGCAGCCAGGTAACTCCACCCCTTCCGCTAACTACGGCTAGCCACGTGCGTTGAGGGCATGAAGTGTCCAACATTCCTCACTCCATTTTGACGGTTGTAAAGTGCATCATCCGGGTACTTAAAGTCCACTTCTTTTTGCTGCATTGTCAGAACAACTTGCACTACTTACACTACAAAATGGCATTGAATAGTGCAGAAGTGTGCGTTTTGGAAATGGCTTTCCTTTACTGAGTTATAAACGGTCATAAACAGTTTAAGTTGTTTAACTGTTAATGGAGCGATCACACTATACTTTGAGCTCCATTTACTCCCATTTAAGCATATCCGAATACGGCAGACTGGCAGCGCAAGCTCATGCAAAGAAATTTCGTACTCTGTTGCGTACAAGAGTTCAAATTTGGTGAACTCTGACTGCGAAAATTCGTTTAACGAGAGGATGCGTGACCAATAAAAGATCGAAACGGCACACTCTGACATCTTGGCTCAATACAAAGAATATAGATTTCAAAGCTGTGTATTTATTTTGCTGCAGGATTGTAAGTAGACAATATATTTTAACGTTTAAAAAAGAATATCATTTAAGTATTTGTGACGTATCATTTACCTCCTGTGAGACATCACGTCCGTTGCGTTGTCTGAAAGCAATTTGCGAGCTTAAAGTCAAGTGTGACTGCCTCTTTAGGTCCAAAACAATTTAATCATCGCCAAACTTAGATATTTTCCCATTACCCCGATTTCGTGTTTCATGTAAACGCCTTTATCTATGTTCTTACCGACTTATCTGATGTACGCATGACTGTTTGTGTTTTGACGTCAAAAGCAGAGAATGACGTAAACGTGATTTTTGTTGATTCTGCATGTCTGCATATCTTTTCAGCGCTTTTCCTTTTGATATCTTTCACCTTATTCACCAAAATCGATGCGTTTTGCCTGGTGCAATTAGCGTTGCGTTATTAGTGCCCACGAAAAAACAACTGGTCTGTGTAAACTTTTAATTGATAATGGCAGCAGTAACTCAAAATGTTGATGATGGAGATATGCGTTAAAATAAACTGCGTTCTAGCCGCAATTAGTTTTCGGTAGCCGATTACTAATTGCTTAAACATACAATTTTCACGTAAATGGCCTATTAACTTCATGCGCAAACAGTTAATTCGAACTCGTCCCTTCTTGTACATCAGCACATATTCTGAGGGTGAGCTGAAAAATGCTTTGATTAATCCATTGTGAAGGTTTTGACGAGATGGAGTAATTGTTTCTGTAGTCGTTTTGGGATCTCCATTCTCAAGCAAAGATGCTTCTTTGGTGTGCCATCAAAGCCGTTTGACTTTCTCTTCTTCGCTCTTTCTTTCTTTCCATACGAACTTTCCAACAAACAGCACTCAGAGCAAGCAGAACCAGCCCGGCCGAGAGCAGAACAAGTCCAAAGTACGAAATGGTCGAACCGTGAGTGTTGAAGCTGTATGCCACAGCGGTCACCACAATGCCAGCGATCAGAACCACCACTCCAAATGGCACAGTGCAGCGGTAACAGGATAGCTCCGCCCCTCCGGTGGCCGCCATTAACTCCACCTCGTTGACGAGAGGGATGGTGACTGATGTCGCTAGTGGCTGTGGTTGTTGAGGAGCCTCGTTGTTGTTAGTTTTCTCTGCCAGAATTCGCTCAGGGGTTCTGGGGATCGTCATGCCGTCTTTAACTGGCTCAGTGGGCATCGCAGGGTCGAAGATCAGCATGTTTTGCGGCATCATTCGCAGTCTTTCCGTTCTACTGCACCTGTTTACGGTCCCTCGTCAGCGTTTCCACACCTACATGAGGAGAATTACACATTAGGAGATGTTTGTTTGAAATAACATGACAGAATTTTTGTTTTTGAGTGAATAATCCCTCTACTAAACACCAGTAATAAAAATACGGAACCCAAAGCTGCATTACAGGGTTGTGGAAAGGGAGTTATTTTGGTTCATTGAAATGGGAAGAGCCCACAAATCGACTTTCTGAGCAGACACAGACTAACCAACACATGAATGACGCAAGCAGAGCTGACACATTCCCTGGAAAGCTCAGGATATGACATTACAAACCGCCCCATGAAACACGAGTGGCGTATAAATTAAAGGCCATTTCTCAAAGGGCTTTTTCTTATGAGGGCCAGCAGGACAGCCAAATGACGGTGACACTTCTCGATGACATTACGCAGTACATCTATAAAGTTCAAACTTGTTTATATCCCTCATTGACTTTCCCTTCTTCATTATTACTGTCCCAGAGACCCCAATGCTATTTGTATGTAAAAAATAATAGGAATAATTTCCAAACTAACCAATTATCGTCCAATTAAATCAATGAAACTTTCTCTCTGACATAATGAAACCCGACAAATACAATTGAAGCTTATGCTTCTTTTTACTCATGGACAGTGAAGAGAAAGTTGACTGTTACCCAGTAGAGTAACTTATAATGTATATAAGTGCTGTTGCATTTTACTTACATTTAAAGTACCTGCATTTAATTATATCTGTGTTTACAATATTACCATTACCCTTGGTGGAGGGTGTTACTGCCACAACCCCGGTTCCACTGGTCAAGATGGGCACCCTAGAGAATCCGGAGGCCTTCTTGGAGCTCTTTGAGCAGACGGTGGGGGCATACAGATGGCCGAGCACCCAGTGGGCGGTCCGGTTAATTCCACTGCTGTCAGGGGAAGCCCAACTCGCGGTGCAGCAGTTACCAGCAGAGAACCTCCTGGTGTACGCTGACTTGAAAAAATCCATACTGCAATGGGTCGGCCAGACACCCGAGCCACAGCACCAACGCTTTCGCTCCCTGGCCACTGGCAATATCGGCTGTCCGTTCACCTTCATCCAACAGCTCCGGGATGCCTGTCGGAGGTGGTTGCTGGCTGAGCAATGCGACATCGAAACTGTCATTGATCTGGTGATACTGGAACAGTTCATCGCTCGACTTCCAAGAGGGATCATACCATCCAGTTGGCTTCCGGCCATCTAGTTGGCAGAGGACCACATGGTGGCATATTCGGGAGCCGGCAAGCCGGTCTGTTGGAGCTGCGGGGAGCCCATGTATTTCTGGGACCAGTGCCCAGTGATGGAGATTTTGGTCCCCCATGCACCGAAGGCCGCCCCAATCAAGCTGGGTCATACTGCATACCTGTGAGCATTAAGGGGGGTAGATACCAGACCTTGGTGGATTTGGGTTGCAGCCAAATCCACCAATGCCTGGTTCGAGATGAGATTTGGGTGCTAGTCACAAGGTGAAGGTAAGGTGTGTGCATGGGGATATTAAGGTGTGTGAAGATTCAATTTCGGGGGACAAAAGCATAGTGTTGAGTTGGTGGTTAGTCCCTATATCTCCCATCCGCTAATTTTGGGCACGAATTGGACAGCGTTTTCCACTCTTTAAAGGGAAATTTGTGCAGATGGGTCCTGTAACAGAACATCTCTGTGCTGGATTTTTGATGCTCTGGCTGGGTAGGCGGAGCCATCTATGTCAGCTCCATGTCAGGATGACATAAGGGAAGGGGAAATCTCGGCTTCCCCAGCCCTTAGAGGATTCCCAGGTGGGGATTTCACTCTGGAGCGAGACGAGATCTTAGGCACGCCTTCGACCAAGTGAGAGTGATTGATGGTCAACGTCTTCAGCCAGACATTGCACCCACCTATCCATAATTTTCTATTATAAATGACTGGTTGTATCGAGTGACACAGGATGATGAGACAAAGATACAACCCAGTTATTGATACCGAAGAGCCATTGGGAAATGTTATTCCAGACAGCTCATGTCAATCCGATGGCGGGACAGTTAGGCAGGAAAAGACACTGAACCATGTAATCACACTGGGATGTTTGCAGATGATTTGCGGCATGCCATGAATGTCAGCTGGTGAATCCGCCAGCCACCCCAAGAGTGCCTTTGCGCCTGCTTCCTTTGATCGAGGTCCCCTTCGAAAGAATTGGTATGGACCTCGTCGGGCCATTTGAGTGGACGGCACAAGGACATTGCTTTGTGTTGTTCTGGTGGACTATGCAACGCGATATCCAGAAGCAGTGCCTCTACGCAACAATTCAGCACGTAGTGTTGTGAAGGGCACTCTTCAGAATTATCTTCTGAATGGGGATTCTGAAGTAAATCCTCAATGATCAAGGCACTACTTTTCTGTCAGGTACACTATGCAAATTGTATGAATTATTGGGTATTAAATCAATTCGGACAAGCATCTACCACCCACAAACGGATGGCTTAGTCGAGTGGTTTAATAAAACCCTGAAAAACATGATTCATAATTTTGTGCATGAAGATGCTCGGAATTGGGAAAAGTGACATGAACCCCTGTTATTAGCAGTTCAAGAGGTCCTGCAAGCCTCCACAGTGTTCTCCTCATTTGAATTATTTTATGGGCGTAAGCCTCACGGTGTCCTGGATGTTGTGAGGCAAAATTGGGAGGAGGGATCTTCAAACAGCAAAGAAGAATTTCAATACGATCTTGACCTGAGAGCAAAAGTCCACACATTAGGGCAGCTATCACAGGAGAATTTACTACAGGCTCAAGTATGTCAGACCTGGATGTATAACAGGGGAGCTTGTCTATGGGAATTTACACAGGGAGATAGAGTCCTTGTATTACTACCCACATCAAGCTCTGAAATACTCGCAAAATGACAATGGCCCTTTGAGGTCACTTGCTGAGTCGGGGAAGTCGATTATGAGGTTAAACTAATGGATGGGGCAGAGCATGGCAAATTTTCCACCTCAACCTCTTAAAACCGCAAGGGGAGGTGGTCCCTGTGGCTTTGGTGATGGTGGTACTGGAGAGGGAGGAGCTCAGGTTGGAGGTGAACTTAAAAGCCAATTGCTGCACCCCGGTCACTTACAGAGACCACCTCTCACTGGCGCAAATCATGGACATGGCCAAAGAGAATTCTCGGACGTGTTCTCGCCCCTTCCCGGTCGAACGGACCTCATAAAAACACCATATCGAAACAAACCCAGGGGTAGTGGTGCCTAGTCGTCCCTACTGATTAACTGAGCACAAAAAAAAGTGGTTTGAGAAGAATTAAAAGCCATGCTCTGGGAGTACTGGGCTGGCTAGATGGCGATGGGGATACGTGATGGTGGGGGTGTGGTTAGGTGCCGGTTAGTGAATGGAGAGCGAGATCAGGAGATGAGAATGATAAGGATCATCACCTGGCAATGATTGTCTAACAGCTGTTTGCCATTGCACTGAGAGTGAAGACAAGCTTTAAAAGCAAGTCAGAAACTAGTCAGGAGGAAAGAGAGTTAACGTCATTTCTTGTGAAAAGCATTTTTTGAGTTTTATGAATCACTGAAAAGTGTGGGAAAATAAAGACCCTTTTTGAGTTGGATCTCTGTTACACTTACCTAAACTAACCCATACACATAAACCCATCCATACCTCAACTTCAGTAGCAGCTAAAGTGAATCTTGTGAGAATTTTGCAGATCAACATATGGTTACACAATAAATACAATGTATTGTATGTATTTTAATGTTAGTCCATATTAGTTAAAGACACCTAATGTAAAGTGGAACCAGAATTGTAGTAAAATGCAATAAAACAAAACAAAAGTAACTTTTTGAGCATGTCATCAAGATAAAGTTTTGTGTATAGTCAGTTCTCATAAAAGTATATTAAGCAGGTTTAGTTTTTTTGTAATTATAAGGGTCGTTCAGACCGTGAGGGTTAATATTAGTTCAATTGCATTCATGCATTAAAGGGAAAAATGGCAGATAGCCTATAATAATTGTTTTATACTGTATATATAAATGACATAAAAGTCATAAAATTACTTTTTTCTCATCTGAAAATCAATCAGCCCCATTTTATGATCACGTTTTAAAAGCGCACTGTCTTGGTCACTTATGCAGTTTTAGATATAATTGCATTAAACATCATTATATTAGCATTACATTAACATTGGCAACAGAAACACTTACTAAAATCATACACAACACTATTACTAAAATAAAACATCTTTATTATTCATTATTACTCATTATAGTAATACAAATGAAAAAGACTTGATGATTATTGGTACATGTTGTATAAAGGTAATGTGAGACAGTGTAAAGTCAATTACCTCACACGCGATTTCCATTCTGTCCTCCAATGATCCTTTTCAGACAAGCAAACACTTTAAATTCCAGAACTGATCCAAACTGAATGATCAACTCAAGATCTCTTCATGAGGAGTGTAGAGACTGACTGCGCTCCTCTGAGCTCTGTGTGTGTCATTGACTAGATGTGTGTCTGTGTGCCTCCTCATGTGTATGAACTAACACTGCAGTAAGTAGTGTGAATACAGGGGGAGGGGTGGAGTTTAAGATACAAGTTCCCCCATTCATGAAAAAAAAGCCTTTATAATAGCTACCTTTTTAAGTAACATAATACAAGTTAAGCTCAATCAAAATCATTTGTGGCATTATGTTGATCAACTCGCAATTACAGTGTGGCACTTACAATGGAAGTGGATGGGGGTCTATTAAAACAATGTGTTTTTTAATGTTTATTGAATGGCCCCATTCACTTCCAGTGTCAGTCAGTGCCTTAATGTAACTGCAATGTTTGCTTTTTATTTTAAATAAATTAGAGACAAGTCCAATATTTTTTTGTGGAAATCTACATTATTCCACAAATGCTATTAATAGAGCTTAAAGGTGCTGTCAGTGATTTCTTTCATGGAAAGTTATGCAAAAAAATTACGCTTTCTGCCTGTCAATCATTTTGCACGTTCTCATAGTATTGTAATTGCAGCTAATTATTGAGGCTTAATGCCATTTTTATGCCATGTAGTTCATAACAGTTGTCAGTTGAGGGCGCTGTTTTTCTACTGTTGTTTTTAGAACTGTTTCTGCTTAAGGCGCAGTCAACTTACACCACAAAAACACTTTTTTAACATTTCATCAAATAGTGTGTTTGTGGACATTAATTTAAATATATATGTGGACATGAATGTGTTTGTTATTTATATTGTGTGTGTGTGTGTGTGTGTGTGTGTGTGTGTGTGTGTGTGTGTGTGTGTAATTGTGATTATTCAGCTCAGTTGTCTGCTCTTCGACACATCCATATGGTTTTCCTTCTTTTCTCTTGTAATGTGATACAGGGTGTTGTCTAAATCCTTCCTTCCCGGAGGAAATCTTTCCCTACCGCAGCACTCAATGAGGGGACGTCGCTCCGACCTCTGACTGACAGCATGACCTTTGAGACACTTCAGAGTTTCGTCATTTGATGTTTGTGACACAAGAGTAAAAAATGGGAGGAAGCACTTTAGGAAGTTTAGGAAATGCAATTCTCAACAAACAAACAAATCTTTGATGAACAGATTCTCTCCACATCTTTATCTCAATAATGAACAGATGTTTCTGCTGATTAACTGACGCATGCACTGATGTATTTGTTACATAACAGGGGCCTGCATTGAAGATTTAATGAGAAATAGAAATCAACATGGGTGTATATATATTTTTTAGCTAATAAATATGTATATATATATATATATATATATATATATATATATATATATATATATGTGTGTGTGTGTATATTATCTCTCTCTTTTTATTGTGTACATAAACACTTTTAAAGTGTTTACCAGTTGCCTTCCACCCCATCTGCCGGCAGGTCATCCCCATCTACCAGGATGGGCGAGTGGACATCGGGAGGGAAACCAAAAAAATGTGGCACCTACATGCCGTAAAAGCGAAGAGAATAAAAGAGAGGAAAAGGCCAACACGGAGACGCAGTGGGAGAGAGAGAGAGAATAAAAAAACTTACACGGTGGTTCTCCGATGTGCCGTAGCTTGATCCTTGGCCACTCCTCCACCCTCTAATGGACGACAGCCACGCCTCCCCGTGAGGATCGGACTCCGTCCCCCAGCGAATGGCCGTGGCTGCTCCATTGGGGTGGATGGTAGTGGTGAGGACTCTACTATGGCGCATCCCTCTTCTTTTTTGGGTTTCGGCACCAGTGTAAAGGGATTTATGGAAAGGAGGAGGCTTGAGAATATAAATCATAGTTTAATATAAACTGAACCAAAACGACAAACACAGGTGTCGGACAGCTGTCCGTAAATCTCTCTATCGCACTACCATCTTCGGTCGGCCTTTATCCCTCTCGAGGGCTAATTAGTCTGATTAGGGGTCGGATGTGCAGAATTGCCCCACCCCCCACACTGCCACAATATTTTTGAGACAGAACGTCTGACACCATGCACGCCTGTAAGCACATGGCGCTGGACCAGCTGCACTGTGACGTCACCCCGCGTGGAATGCAATGATCAATTAACTTCCATCATAATAAAAGCAGTAGAGAAGTCTATTCCTAAATCAAGGGGTAGTGGAATGAAGAAGGTTGTTCCCTGGTGGAACGAAGAATTTACTGAAGCTATTAAACGAAGAAATGAAGCTTTTAGGGTGCTGAGAAGGACTTTAGCTCCTGAATCGTTCTTTAACTACCAGAGGAGCCAAAAGAGCACAGGCGAGGAGAATTATCAAGCAGGCTAAAAGGAATTACTGGCCAATGTTTTGCTCTTCAATAGGAAGAGAAACACAGCTGGGAGATGTGTGGATTGCGCTAAAGAAGATGAATGGGGTCTATCGATCCAATAATATCCCCGTACCAATAGGAGAAGGGAGAACAACAGTAAAAGGAGAAGAAAAAGCAGAGCTGTTAGTCCAAACGTTTCAAAAAGCACATAGTACTGAAAATCCAGATGACAAGTATCAGAAAAGGGGAAAGAAAATTCCAGAACAGCTTCAAGACATATAAATAACCAGATACCTGTTGGACAGACAGCTTAGATGCTAAGTTTGAGATGCTTGAGTTCAAAAGAGTACTAACTCATGTTGGCCGCACCGCTCCGAGGAAAGATAGGTTATGTTGAAGGCAGTTTTGGGTAGATTGGGAAGGTAGATTGTCAAAGGACTGGCAACATGCTGTCATAGTTCCTATAGCCAAACCAGGAAAAGAACCATCAATAGCAGGGAACTACAGACCTATTGCCCGCACATCAAACCTTTGTAAATTAATGTGAATGATAGCAAATCAGTTGTAAATGGTCTGCACTTATATAGAACCTTTTTAACCATAGCTAGCCTGCCATTGGGAGCCACTTGGGGTTCAGTGTCTTGCCCAAGGACACTTAGGCATGTGGAGTCGTGTGGGCCGGGAATCAAACCGCCAACCCTGTGATTAGTGGTCAACCCGCTCTGCCACCTGAGCCACAGCCGCCCCGTGTACCATGCTTTAAAGAGCAAAGACCTAACCGGATCTCACCAGTATGGTTTTCGCCCTGGACATTTGACTCTTGATGCACTTGTAAGGCTGGAAACAGATGTTAAAAAGGCACTAGTAATGAAAGAGGTACTGTTAGCAGTGTATTCTGACTTTAAAAAGCTTATGATACGATGTGGAAAGAGGGATTATTATTAAAGATGCAGAAGATTGGAATTGGGGAAGACTGTAGCCTGTAACTGGGTTTGGAGTTTTCTCTTTGGTCGTTCAATTCAAGTGCAAGTGGGTGATATACTATCAAATATGGTTAATGTAGAGAATGGAACACCTCAAGGAAGTGTTATCAGTCCCTTATTATTCACTATTATTATTAATATATTTGAAGAAGAAAAGTTCTTCACCAGGAAAATGTACATTTGCATATGCATGGGCAACCACTGGAAAGAATGATAAAGTTCAAATATTTAGGATTATGGATGGATTGAAAACTTACATGGTAAATGGTCTGCACTTATATAGTGCTTTTTTATCCTTAGAGGTTACCGAAGCGCTTTACACTGTGTCCCAATCACCCATTCACACTCACACTCATACACCAATGGTGGCAGAGCTGTCATGCCAATTTGGAGTTCAAGGACACTTCGGCAAGTGGAGTCAAGTGGGCCGGTAATTGAACCGCCAACCCTGCAATTAGCAGATGACCCGCTCTACCAACTGAGCCACAGCCGCCCCAATTTTTACATGGGAAATTCATATAGAATATATTGAAAAGAATGAGGTGTGTAGCAGGAAAGGAGTGGGGTGCACATAAACAGTCATTTATGGGTATATATATCATGCACTTCTTATGCACTTATGGATGTATTGTGTATGGGTCTGCATCCCATTCCTTACTCAAACAATTGGACATTATTCAAGCTAGAGCGTTAAGATGCGTTTTAGGAGCTGTCAAAACAACACCTGTAGTAGCAATGCAGGTGGAGTTGTCAGAAATGCCATTAAATATACAGCATCAAAAATGATCTACGGCGTATTGGATCCATTTAAAGGGCCACAACAGGGAACATCTGGCAAGGAAAGTTCTAGAAGAATGTTGTGAAGCAAAATGTTCAAGTGGATCAGGATTTGCATGGAAAGCTTAGGAATGGGCAGAAGAAATTACATTTGATTGTAACATTTTTGGACCTACTGTTGCAATATCTTAAAAATCTCAAATTGGAAACTTTGGGAGGTTATCGGATGGGACATGCAGAGTTAGTCGCATCAGTTCAGGTGGCACTTGGTTGGGTTGAGGAAGTGTTGCCAGATAAGGTTGTAATCTGCTTTAATTCAATGGCATCACTCTTAAGCCTTCAAATATTTTAACCATGTTGAAGTGATAACTTGACAGAAATATTGGTTATTTTATATAGATTAAGGCAGATTGGAAATGTGTTACACTACATGTGGGTGCCAACACATGTGGGTGTACAAAGAAAACGAAAAAGCAGATAAAATGGCCAAGGAAGCACTTACAGTTGAAGTCAGAAGTTTACATACACATAGGCTGTTTTTAACCACACAACCACACAATTTCATATTAGCAAACTATAGTTTTGGCAAGTCGTTTAGGAAATCTACTTTGTGCATTTCCAACAATTGTTTACAGACCGATTGTTTCACTTTTAATTGACTATATCATAATTCCAGTGGGTCAGAAGTTAACTGTGCCTTTAAACAGCTTGGAAACTTCCAGAAAATGATGTCAAGCCTTTAGGCAGTTAGCTTCTGGTAGGCTAATTGGAGTCAATTGGAGGTGTACCTGTGGATGTATTTTAGGCCTAGCTTAAAACTCAGTGCCTCTTTGCTTGACATCATGGGAAAATCTATGTATCGGCCTTTCGATGCTGGCCGTGGATTCCGGGAACTATGATTAATTGTTTTGCACGCACTCCACTCCCAAACGCGGTATTCATTTGATAGCTTTATTTTTCTAACATTTCTAAATCAAGTTCATAATTTCAATAAACGAAAAATCCAAACAAAGTTAGCGAAGTGGTCAAAAAACTGTGCGCCACCACCTTCCCCAAATCCAAACATTTGTTCTTTCCATAGTCACTTCCCACTCCGCCCACACGCGGTGACATATATTCCTCCTAACCCGCCCAGGTGCATGATAATTAACTAAATAAGTACATAAATGCAAATAATACAAATAATAATAATAAATAAATAAACAAATACATAAATTATAATAAATAAACTCCAATACAACACTTATAGACAAACGGCTACAACATTCCAGCCCCTAATTCTTCGCTTTCAAGAATTACAACAGGTATTTCAGTAGCCGTACCAAACATGAAGAAAATTTTTAGTTTCACATTTCAAGTTCATATTGAATAGGTTTATATCAAAAAATAAAAAAAAAGTGTCCTTTTAAATGTTCAAAATTGTTCCAAAATGTTCTTTCAAAAAGGTCTTCACAAAACAAACAGATGTTATGCTTGTGTATGGCGTGTATGTAAATTTATCAGTATACATGAGTCAGTATAAGTGTTCGGTTAAAAGTTAGAGTCAAATACTTGACTCCAAAGTTCAGCATGCTGCTTCCATTAACAGACAAAGCTTAGTGATAGGCCTTTCTAGTTCACTTGTTTGAGTCTTCAAGCGCACTCGACGAACAAATCCTTTGGAATCAGCCAACGTTTTTATAATGCGCCCCATGGGCCAAGAGTTTCTTGGCGCCGTTTCATCAACTACAAGTACGAGATCTCCAGTGCTGAAGTTTCAGCGTGGTTTATTCCATTTCTGGCGTTGCTGCATTATAGGGAGGTATTCTTTCACCCACCTTTTCCAAAATAGGTCAGCTAAGTATTGAACTTGTCTCCAGCGTCTTCGAATATACAAGTCTTCTTTCTTAAACAGACCAGATGGTAAAACCGGTTTTGCTTTAAGCTGTATGATGTGATTTGGTGTCAACGCTTCAAGGTCTTCTAGATCATCTGAAGATGGAGTAATCGGACGGTCGTTCAGTATTGCTTCTATTTCGCATAAAACAGTATGCAATGCTTCATCGTCCAGCATCTGCTGTTTCACTACTGAGTAAAGCACTTTCTTGACTTGCTGGATTAAGCGCTCCCAAACACCGCCATGATGGGCACCATGAGGTGGATTGAAGGTCCATTTTATGCCGCTGTTGCTAAGGGATTTTTGAAACTTACTTTGATTTAACTCTTTCAAAGCATTTTTTAATTCCCGATTAGCACTGACAAAATTGGTGCCATTGTCTGAGCGAATTTCCTTCACTTGCCCCGTCGACATAAGAATCTTCTGATCGCATTGATACAAGAGTCTGTATCCATAGTATGGGCCATTTCAATGTGAACTGCTCGACATGTCAAACATGTAAATATAACACCATACCTTTTAACAGTGCTCCTTCCTCGCTTGGTTTCGATAGGGCCGAAATAATCCATACCAACGTATGTAAATGGAGGATGGTCTACAGAAACTCTGTCAGCAGGTAGATCTGACATTTTTTGTTCACCTGGCTTTTGTCCCTTTCAGCTGACAAATCACACATTCTTTGATTATTTTCCTAGAAGCTGAATTAGCATGAGGAATCCAGTAGTGCCGACGAAGAGTTGAAAGCATGTGGTTTCTTCCTCTATGCCCTATTTTTTCGTGCACATGTCTGAGAATGAGTTTTGAAACATGACACGATTTTGGTAAAATGACAGGATGCTTCACCTCCTCTGGCAAAGCGGAATTGCTTAACCTGCCACCCACTCTCAACAAGCCTTCATCAATCTCTGGGTCTAGTTTGTACAAATGTCTGTATCTTTTTTGAATGCCTCTTTTTAAAGCAGAAATTTCTTCGCTGAAATTTTCTTTTTGCACAAAAGATACAATGGCCTTTTCGGCCGAAATCAAATCTTCAACACAAAGCATCGGACTCAGATTCTCAGGTAACTGTGACTTTGTTTTCCTCTTACAACTTTGTGAACTCTGTTCACCGGGTTGGTTCTGCATTTTTTTCTTCTTCACTTTCCATTTCAGAACTTCCAGAAACTTACTGAATCCATGCTACCGCTCTTTTCAGATGAGTCCAGTCCGAGAAGTAATTCAAAAGCCGACTTGTTGGAGGTTCCATTTGATCAGTCACAGTAACACAAGCACAGATTTTTCCTTTCACTTCTGGATCTTTATCCAAAATCAAGCTGACCTCTTCCTTTGTTTCAGGCCATTGCGACGGTGACTTTAAAAGGAAGTCAGGTCCGTTGATCCAAACTTGAGATCGAAGGAATTCTTCAGTTTTCATCCCTCTAGAAGCTGCATCTGCAGGATTTAGTTTAGAGCAGATGTACTTCCACTGTGAGGTCTTTGAATGGGTGTGAATAATGGAGATTCTGTTTGCTACGTAAGTTTTGAATCTTTTCGTTGTGTTAGCTATGTATTTCAGTACAGTAGTACTATCTGACCAAAAGAAAGATTCATCCAGATTAAACTGAAACTGCAACTCTGCTTTTAACATCCGGTCTAAGCGTACAGCTAGGACGGCTGCTGCCAATTCCAGTCTTGGTATTGTTGTTTGTTTAAGTGGCGATACTTTGGCCTTTCCTATGGCAAATGCTACATTAACTTCTCCTTTGTCGTTTAGAAGCCTTAGATATGACACAGCTCCGTACCCAGCTTCACTTGCATCCGAAAAGCTGTGCAACTGTGCAGATGTTATGCTGCCGAAATCTTTGCATGTGAAGCATCTGTTCACACTAAAGGTGTTTAAAGGAATCAACTCATCAAGCCATCTTTGCCACCTTAGAGCAATATTCAAGGGGACCTTTTCATCCCAAGGAAGTTTGATCCTACACAGATTCTGTAGAATTTGCTTAGAAGAAAGAATAATGGGTGCCAGAAACCCTAAAGGGTCATAAATAGAACTCACAATGGATAAAATACCACGTCTTGTTGTCGAATGTTGTTTGATTGCCATATTGAAAGTGAACGCATCCTTTTCTACGTCCCATTGAACACCCAAAGCTCGCTCCATGGGAAGCTGGTCTTTACTGAGGTCCAACGTTTTCACTGCCTTGGCTCGGTTTTCCTGAGGAATTACACTGAGAACGGAACGGTCATTGCAGATCCACTTGTTAAGTCGAAAACCTCCCTTATCACACACTTCTGTTAATTGATGATACAGAGATAAAGCTTGGTCCACTGTATTTACAGCTTTTAAACAATCATCGACATAGAAGTTCTGCCTGATGGTGTTTATTACATTGTCTGCATAATCATTTTGATTTTCCTCAGCTGTCTTTAGCAAGGCAAAGGTTGCACAGCTCGGTGATGATACTGCACCAAATATATGGACAACCATTCTGTGCTCTTCGAGGTCCTTTGTAATGTCTCCATCTGGCCACCAAAGAAAACGCTGAAAATTCACATCTTCCTTGGCCACTCTAACCTGGTGGAACATCCCTTCAATATCAGTCATAAAGGCAATAGGACCTTGACGAAATCTTAGTAACACTCCTACCAAATTATTTGTCAAGTCTGGGCCTTGCAACAGCTCTTTATTCAAGGAAGTCCCACCAAATGTTGACGCACAGTCGAATACCACACGCAGCTTTTTTTTTGCGTGGGTGCCTAACTCCATGGTGTGGTATATACCACAGCTTTCCATTTGCTAGCTCCAGCTGATCACTTGGTACGATCTCAGCATACCCCTTTGCAATCACATCGTCCATAAACTCCTTGTATTCAGCAAAGAACGTCACGTCTCTTTTGAACCTTTTTAACAAGTGCTGTGCTCGTTGCTGTGCCATGCTCTTATTGTTTGGCATTTTTACATTGGACTCACGAAAAGGCAAGTTTAAATAGTAATGTCCGTCTTTGAGTTCTGCAGTCTTTGAGATCGTGTCCATGAATTGTCGATCTTCTACTGACATTTCGGTCTTCTTATCGTACTGCTGTTCAATAAAATCTTGATTATACAGTTTGATCAACAGCTCCTCCAAATTTTCAATGGACACTCTATTTACTTGCATTTCAGGGGCATGATCCTCAACATCAGCCATACCATGATTAAGCGGACCGTTAATGACCCAACCAAGGAGAGTTTTCACAGCATACAGTCCACTACCTTCACTGTTGACTACTTTCCATGGTTCCAGTGCCTTTGGAACATTGACACCTATAAGCAGCCCAATGCTCGCATTTATTGGCGTCAAATCAACATCCCTCAGGTAAGACCACTTTCTTATGTCCTTTTCTTTAGGAATGTTGTCTTTTGTGACTGGGATTGATTTCTGAGTGTATACATCAGGCAATTCTAGGAACTCATTTTCCTTTAGAGCAGCCACCTCTAATCCAGAAACTCTGTAACTGTTAACAAGCTTTTCCTGACCCATAGTTTTTAAAAGTATTTTCATTTTTCTTCCTGCTGCATTTAACTGAACCATCAATTCTTCTGTGCAAAACGTTGCCGAACTGCCAGGATCAAGGAACGCATACGTCTGCACAACTTTGGTTCCCTTACTCAATTTCACATTAACAGGAACTATAGACAGAGCACAATCACTTGAACCAGCCCCAATGTACATTCCCTCTTTCAAGGAAACCAAAGCACTGGACAATTGATCTTTTGAAAAGACTTTAGGAGTTTGGTCTTTTCTTTGATCTTCCTTACTCTCGATATGTAGAATGGTTGGGTGACGTTGGTGACAAATCTGACAATTCTTGCGATTTTGGCAGGTTTTGCTCATATGCCCATGTCCCAAACATCCAAAGCACAAACCTTTGGCTCTTATGTATTCCACCTTTTCTTTGTTAGATTTACCTTTGAAAGCATCGCAAACTTCCATTGTGTGGTCTTTGCCACAAAACATGCATGGCTTTTCCACGGTCTTTGAGGCAGTATGACTCACTTTCAACTTGTCGTTCATCTTTTCTGCTACTGTAGTAACTGTGGTAGCAAAACTGCTTCCTCTGCTGGCAGACTTGATATTGGGCTTTGCAGTTGCTATTACTTTAGAGATTCCTCTTCTGTCTGTTGGGCTTTGTATGTCACCAAATACAGGATCCAATGCAGCTCGTGTCTCTTTTTCAATGAATTCAAGAAGATCTTTAAACTTGACCTTTTCTTTGTTACTATTCTGTATACTGCAAGCAATTGTTCTCCATTTGTCGCGAAGCTTGAAGGGCAGCTTGGAGACAATTGTTCTCAAGTTGGCTGAATTTTCCAGCTCATCCACAAACTTAACTTCTTGCATTGTGTTGAAACAGCCACGAAGAAAGAGTGCATATGATCGTAGCGCTGGTCCATCCTCTGCTCTTAAAGCAGTCCAATTCAAAGCCTTTTCCATGAAAGCAGATGCGATCTTTATACTGTTACCAAAATTCCATTCAAGTTGCTGCTTTGCTTCCTTATATCCTCTTGCAGGATCCATGTGCATATAACTGCTGAACCAAATTTTTGGGTTGTCCAACTGTAAATTGTTCTAAATAATAAAGTCTGTCTTGCATACTCTCAGTCTTGTTTTCAATACCCTGCTCGAATGTTTTAATGAAGGATCTGAACTGCAGAGGATCTCCTCCGAACACAGGAATTTCCCTCGTTGGAAGAAGGGATGATTGCTGTTGTTTTATCAACAAAGAAGTTAACTCATTTTGTTTCTTCAAAACATCTGCAAGAGCTGTATTGTTTAAAGTAGACAAGTCCCTTTTATGGCTTTGATGTTTCTTAACAGTTGTAGTAGTACACCTTTTTGCTTTTGTATCTTGACTTATTTGAACCTTTGGTGTTCTTGTAAGTACAATACATTCAGTTGATGGATAAGTACTGCTTGCATCAGACTTCACATTTCTTTTTGTGCTTTTCAAGCTCATTTTTTCAAGAAGTGATTCAGATTTTAGAAAAACATTTACCTTTGCATCTGCTGCAGCCATTTCAGATTCTAAAGCAAGTTTTTCCTTTTTAGCTTTTAATTTAGCCTCCTCCAAATCTAAAATATGCTTTTGCTCCAATGTGTGGGCTTTAGCTTTTAGTGCAGCACGTTCCGCTTCAGCTTGCAGAAAAGCAGCAGAGGCACTCGTTTTGCTTTTAGAAGAAACTCTAGATGATTTTTGGGAAGTAGGCCAACTTTTAGAGGACTTGCCAGTGGCCTGAGATACACTATCATTAGGCCCAACAGCACCTTCCAAGACATCCTCAATGGTACCTTTTGGATCTTCACCCATCCATGTTTCAATTCCATTCAGAAATTCCCTGAAGAGAATTAATTTCGGCTCATACCAGTCTACGTGGTCAGCCTCCCTTTCATCATCATTCAACAAACTTTGCACAGACACTTGCAACTCCATAAAATCCGCCAACACGGTGTTAAAGGTTTCCACATGTTTAGCAACAGTTTCTTTATTTTCGCCAGCTTCAATCGCGGCATTTATTTCGTTTCGTTTTCTCGTCAAAACTCCAAGCTTTCCTCTGCGAGTTGCAAGCAACTTAAACAATTCCCTTTCTTCCATAATCGCTTTTCAGCAAGATCATCCATTATCCATCAAGCATAAACTTAATTTCATAAAATCATGCTTGTGCGATGACTCAACAACAAGCCGTTGACAAGATACATAAGCCGGCGGCTTAACGGATTAAACTCTTCACCATGTACTCACGACAATCCACAATCCACGTTCTCGTTTAGCTCCTGGTGCAAACTCCAAATTCCTTCCAGTTTTTTGACTTAAATGTATCGGCCTTTCGATGCTGGCCGTGGATTCGGGAACTATGATTAATTGTTTTGCACGCACTCCACTCCCAAACGCGGTATTCATTTGATAGCTTTATTTTCCTAACATTTCTAAATCAAGTTCATAATTTCAATAAACGAAAAATCCAAACAAAGTTAGCGAAGTGGTCAAAAAACTGTGCGCCACCACCTTCCCCAAATCCAAACATTTGTTCTTTCCATAGTCACTTCCCACTCCGCCCACACGCGGTGACATATATTCCTCCTAACCCGCCCAGGTGCATGATAATTAACTAAATAAGTACATAAATGCAAATAATACAAATAATAATAATAAATAAATAAACAAATACATAAATTATAATAAATAAACTCCAATACAACACTTATAGACAAACGGCTACAACAATCTAAATAAATCAGCCAAGACCTCAGAAAAACAAATGTGGACCTCCACAAGTCCGGTTCATCCTTGGGAGCAATTTCCAAATGCATACCATTTGGTACCACGTTCATCTGTACAAACAATAGTACACAAGTTTAAACACCATGCCAGACTACAGTTTGCAAGTGCACATGGGGACAAATATCTTTTGTCTGATGAAACAAAAATGTATCTTTTTGGCCATAATGACCATCATTATGTTTGGAGGGAAAAGGGTGTGGCTTGCAAGCTGAAGAACACCATCCCAACCGTGAAGCATGGGGGGGCAGTATCATGTTGTGGGGGTGCTTTGCTGCAAGAGGGACTGGTGCACTTCACAAAATAGATGTCATCATGAGGAAAGAAATGTATGTGGACATATTGAAGCAACATCTCAAGACATCAGCCAGCAAGTAAAAGCTTGGTCGCAAATGGGTCTTCCAAATGGACAATGACCCCAAGCATACCTCCAAAGTTGTGGCAAAATGGCTTAAGGACATCAAAGTCAAGGTACTAGAGTGACCATCACAAAGTCCTGACCTCAATCTGATAGAAACTTTGTGGGTAGAACTTAAAAAGTGTGTGTGAGCAAGGAGGCCAACAAACCTGACTCAGTTACACCAGTTCTGTCTGGAGAAATGGGACAAAATTCCAGCAGCTTATCATGAGAAGCTGTAGAAGATGTACTTAGTAGTTAGTAGTTAATTAATTACTTTTTTAGAGTAACTTACCCAACACTGATCATGGGTAAACACAGCACAGGTGTGAGTGAAACATGTCAGGAAATGGAAACGGTGGAACATGTTTTAGTTAAATGCACCAAGTATGAACAGGAAAGAATACAAACTCACTCAAAATTCACTTTATGCAATATCTTAAATATCAGATTAGAAACTGGCAGAATAATAAAAGCGATAATAAGATTCTTGAGACACAATGGTCTCAAACATCGTCTTTTTCCTTCTTCGTCACACTTCAGCACAGTAGGTGGCGGTATGCACCTTTTTAGTTGGTTTGCAACCCGCCGGAAAATCAACAGAAGAAGAAGAAGAAGACTACCCGTGTGCAGAGGGTTCATCATGGCGGTGGTGTTCAGCGAAGAGGAGTTCCAGCAGGCCTGGGTCGAGCTGGACGAGCCGCAGCTGGACGGAGGATGGGAGTTCTTCACCGAGACGATGGGCATCAAAATATACCGACTGTATAAAAAGGTGAATATAGAATATATGACATGATGCGCGCGCGCGCTACGCACACACTTCAAACATCATTCAGAGACAAATTATAACACAGCATAAAACATGCAATATAACGTACACTATGTTTTAGTTATATATTGTGATAATTATGTTATATAGAAGGTTTAGTCATTGTGCAGTCATTCCAAACGCAATGCAAAGTATGTTATGCAATTGCTGTATAATATTTAACTAAAGGGGAATCGCCTCTATTTCACATAACATAGTATATATATATATATAACATGTATGCATTCAGTAATTATGGTTACAGTGATGTCACCATAATCATACCCAATGCAAAGCATGTTTTGCTATATAACTTACAGTATATAATAGTTATAAACACCGTGCATGATATTATTGGTTTGATATTACAGCGGTGCCAACATGCTCATCTATTGCATTTTTTAAATAAATCATAACCTGTACATAATATATGATTTTGCAACATAACTGCATTGCCACCTGCATGTGTTCTGTTATATCAAGTGCTAATGTATGATATCTCTTTAATGTAATCATAACATATCAACACAACACAATGCAATGGGTTTGAAGTGCTGCCATCAAGAACAGCCATTTAAAGATTTAGATGCATCAGTGATAAATGAGCATAAACATGCGTGCATATCAACCGGCTCCTCCTTTGCATGCATTGGAATAAGTTTGTGCATAAAAGCACAAATCCTTCCTCTGGTGAATCCATATAAAAACATTTCCAGTGAAATATCATGATGCATGTTTATCAGGACAAACTATGGAGTGTGTGTAACTGTGATCTGTCATGTGTTTAAGATGTGTGTTCATCTGTGATGTCATGTTTAACAGGAAACGGGTCTGTACGAGTACAAAGTGTTCGGTTCTCTGCCCAGCTGCGCGCCAGAACTCTGTGCAGATGTGTACATGGATCTGAACTACAGGAAACAGTGGGACTCGTACGTCAAAGGTAATCATGAGTGAGATCATGAGTCACATCTTTGCATCTTTACAAGTTGTTATTTTATCTTTGATTCCTTGGGCCTGATTAAGCAACATTAAAACGTATGTTATTGAATATCACCTGTAATGCAGGTTTAGACCGAAGAGTTTTAAGATCATTGATCATTATTGAAGGTGACACACCCTTTCTTTATATAACGAACATTATCTCCTCAAACAGGCCAGGCCTGTTTCGGTTTCTTTTGTTAGAGGCTAAATCACTCCTCAGAGCTTTTTAAAAGTGTTTGTTTACGTCACTTTTTCACGTTTACAAGTGTTCACACAGCACGCGTTCATCTGAACTGTTTTTAATCGTTTTTCTGTGTAAACGTGGGTTATGAAATTATGACCAGGGTCAGAAATTAAATAACATTATACTGATAGTGACAAACATGCCCTTAGAAATTCAAAATGCCCCTCTGATAAAGTCCTCTGTGCTTATATAGTTTTTATTATGCTGTTTTAGGCCTAGTTTCCTATTATCACATACATCTGAATTATTATAATAAATGTTTATTTTATTTTATGGGTAAGACATAAATAATTGAATATTAATAGCCATATTATATCTACAATATTATTAATATTTACTATAATATTAGTTCATGCTGATTTGATTGTATGGGTAAGACACAATTCATGAATGTAATGTTAATAGCTATATTAATTATTTAAAACCATAATGATATTTAATATCTATAAAATTATTACATTTTACTGTAATATTAATTAATGTTGATTTAATTTTATGGGTACGTAATATATTAATAATCATATGAATTATTATAAAATGTATATTATAATATTTCAATATCGATAATATTTCAATATCGATAATATTATCAATATTTACTATAAAATATATGGGAAAGACAAGATTTAAGCATGTAATATTAATGGCCATATTAATTATTATAAAATTAATATTATAAATAATAATAAATATCTATAATAATAATATTTACTGTAAGTTGTGTTGATTTTAATTTTATGGATAAGAAATTAATTTCTGTAATATTAATATATTATAATATTTAATTATATTTAATGTCTATAATATTATTCCTATTTAATTGAAATAAATTAACATAAGCATATATGTTAATGAGTTGAGTAAAATAAAGTATCTGACAAAGGATATTTTATATATTAAAAAAATGCCCCTGAATATGAAAACTGGGGCAAATCTTACCTCTTATTGGAGAAGTAAATTTCTGACACTGCGCTAGATGGACATCGTTGTCCATTATGATGCATCTCACACCAAAAGTATTACGTTAATAGCACAATATGTAATAACTTTTTAATTATTTTTATTTGGCTTTATGGAGCTCAATTAAAGTGTTGTCAGTAGAAATGTGAGATTTGATTTTAATATTCTAATATTTTCTCATTCTGATGTTCCGCTGCATGCTGTTGGTCACAGTCATTCAGGTATACAGGTAACTGGACTGGCACGTTTAGTAATGAAATAGTTTCTCATCCCAGTAGATTTCGCCAGAGCTCTTGTGGTGATTGATTAGTTCTTATGTGTGTAGATTATATTGTGTTTGGTAGTGGTGTGGCTTATAAATTATATTCATATCAATGTATCCTGCACTTTAGGCTTAGATCCTTCAGTCTATATAAGCTTGACTATAACCATATAAAAGGCAGAAACTGACCTTGGATCAGATTTTATTTGCATTGTTCGTGATTGTACATTGACCTCTGGATAAGTTTGGGTCTCCTGTATGTTTGCCTCACAATAAAAACTGTTAATAATGTAAAACAGCATATCAGGGTGTAGATTAAGAAAACAGCAGTGCAGGAAATATGAGTCCTCCTATTGCATTCAGTGTCTGCATACATGTTTTGCATTGGTGGAATTTAAGCTTATAAAACATTCCTAACCCAATGGTCTTTATCTAAACCATATTGTAACTTTTAAACTACTTTGCTGTTCATACATTTAATACATTCACTGTATATATTAAAACTAGTTTGATAAGGGAACTGGGTATCTCAGTGAGTATTGATACTGACTATCACCCCTGGAGTCATGAGTTAAAATCCAGGGCGTTCTGAGTGACTCCAGCCAGGTCTCCTTAGCAACCAAATTGGCCTGGTTGCTAGGGAGGGTAGAATCACATGGGGTAACCTCCTCGTGGTCACGATTAGTGGTTCTCTCTCTCAACTGGTCGCGTGGCAAGTTGTCCGTGGAGAGTAGCATGAGCCTCCACATCCGTCCTCACTGGGACCCTTTTAATTTAACTACATTTAAAGGGACAGTTCACCAAAAATGAAAATTCTCTCATCATTTTCGCGCCCTCATGTTTATGACTTTTTTCTTCTGCAGAACATGAATTAAGATTTTTAGAAGAATATCTCAGCTCTGTATGTCCATACAATGCAAGTGAATGGTGACCAGAACTTTAAAGCTCGAAAAAGCACATAAAGGCAGCTGAAAAATAATCCATACGACTCCTGTTGTTTAATATATGTCTTCAGAAACGGTGCAATCACTTTGTGTGAGAAACAGCTACATTTTTACTATAAATCTCCCCTTTCTCACATTCTGATAGTGAAAGTGAAAGTAGAGATTTACAGTAAAATAAACCACTTAAATATTGATCTGTTTCTCACCCACTCCTATCATATCACTTCTGAAGAAATGGATTAAACCACTGGAGTTGTGTGGATTATTTTTATGCACAAACACTCTTTCTAATCAGTAAATCCAGATTTTGGATCTGGATTAAAGCCGTTTATAGCAACATTTTGGGGTTTGGGTTCCATTCCTTGTACATTAATTTCCATTCAGATGTAAATATGATTTCCTAATGTAAAATGCTCTGAATGACACGAAAATAAAGTTTGTAATAATTCAATGCTGCACGCCTTTTTTTCATTTTTCAATTTTTATGAGCTGTAAAGCTGATTTGTTTTGTGTGTGTGATATGACATCATCGGGTGGTGTATTTCCTGTGAATAGCTGCGTGTGTGTTTGTGGGTGGAGTGCAGTTTTATTAGAAATGTGTGTGTGTGTGTGTGTGTGTGTGTGTGTGTGTGTGTGTGTGTGTGTGTGTGTGTGTGTGTTTTGAGGTAATCTTTCATAAAGAGCCTCATGTTTCTGATGGTGTTTGTTGTTTTGGCTGATTCATGTTTTCTAGTTTCTTCTGGTTGATTTTCCTGTGAGAAAGTATTTGTGACAGATGAAGGTGGGACCGACCAGCGCCACAAATCCCACCCAAACATTACGCACAGAGCAGCAGACTCTAACCTTCAGATCGCTGTTCATGCTGGGATCGCGTAACACTCCGCTAGATATTCGGACCGACTTGGTCAGCTTCATAGTATGGATTCAGTTCGGTCTGTAAAGTTCCCCAGAATGCACCATTAAAAACCGGCTATTCTCAGTTGATCTCTCTCATCAACAAGACATTTCCGTCCGCAGAACTGCTGCTCACTGGACGTTTTTTGTTTTTGGCACTATTCGGAGTAAATTCTAGAGACTGTTGTGTGTGAAAATCCCAGAAATACTCAAACCAGCCCGTCTGACACCAACAATCATCCATGCGATCATCTAATCAGCCAATCGTGTGTCAGCAGCGCAGTGGATAAAAACATGCAGATACGGGTCAGGAGTTTCAGTTAATGTTCACATCAACCATCAGAATGGGGAAAAAAGGTGATTTGGAGCGTGGCATGAATGTTGGTGCCAGACTGGCTGGATTGAGTATTTCTATAATTTCCAAAATGTACAGTGATAAAATGAACTGGGCATAACTGGTTATCAACATTTACAAATACAATTTTCACTCCTGAACAGCTTTGTTCATGTTTTCAGTCGCGCTTTGGTAAAAATAGTTTCAGTTTTCGTTCATTGAACCGTTTTTTAGTCCCTGGTTTACATTTATGAAAATAACACTGGATAGAAATGGCATTTTGAATGTTTTTAAAAAGAAAATGGAAGTCTAATATCATAGCTAAAATGTATTTACCATAAATGCACACAATGTAATAATATATGTACATGTTTATTGTGATTACGGCTTGGTTAGAAATGTCGGGCAAAAAATGTTTTCTGCTCGCAAGTGATATTTACCGTGATTATACTTTGTTTTCTTCAAACATCACTCGTCTCATATTTCTCTCAAGTATGTGCTTCACTGACACTTTTGTCCACATGTAATAATGTGTATTTTTCTTTATGGATTTTCATAGTTTAATATCTGGGACACGGCTGAAACTGTCAAATCTGTACAGAGAAGATATTTGAAAAGTACCAAAAATGAACGATGAAGGCTTGTAAAAGTTAGAATGTAACCATCATATAACAAAAATAAGGTAAACAAATATATATCAGTTCATTTTAATATAAATGATGCATGTGCAACCTAACCCTAACCTAACCCTGGGACATCAAAGTGCCCGAAGTTGAAGGAACACCCTTAACATAGTGCTGCATACATTCACTCTGGTGACCCGTTCAGGCTCATAAGGCCTCCGGTGAGTTTCACACAATCAGGGAGCATGACGAATCATGACCTTAACCCCATTGAAAGTCTTTGGGATGTGCTGGAGAAGACTTTACAGAGTGTTTCGACTCCCCCATCATCAATACAAGATCTCGGCCAAAACATGAATGCAACTCTGGGTGGAAATAAATGTGGTGTTGCATAAGGTTGTCGAAACGATGCCATGACAAATGCATACCGTAATCAAAGCTAAAGGCGGTCACATTTTTGGGGGGGCAGGGAGTGTATGACCTCATAAGTAAATGTGAACTTGAGTTTTACGTGTATGTTAATTGACTGTGAGATGGTAATGCTAATGTATGTCCTAAACTCATGCTCATCTGGAAAAGCTCTAATGTTCATCTCGTCATTGTAACTCCCTCTTGAACTCTGCCGTGTGTGTG
The DNA here is from genome assembly GCF_025860055.1 of Xyrauchen texanus. NCBI lineage: Eukaryota > Metazoa > Chordata > Actinopteri > Cypriniformes > Catostomidae > Xyrauchen > Xyrauchen texanus. The sequence goes on from NC_068287.1 coordinate 45,156,685, forward strand.
TGTGTGTGTGTGTGTGTGTGTGTGTGTGTGTGTGTGTGTGTGTGTGTGTGTGTGTGTGTGTGTGTGTGTGTTCAGAACTACATGAGAAAGACTACGGCGGACAGAAAGCTATATACTGGGAGGTGAAATATCCGTTACCGCTGTCCAACAGGGATGTATCCTTTAAACCCTCATGCATGTGTGACAAATACGTTTTAGGAATGTACGGGCGATTCAAGAAAATGTGCTGTTCCTATTTAACCCTGAATCTGGGCCCTGAAGTGAACCCAGTTGTGAGTCGCTATAAGATTAATGTCCCTCTCTGTAAGTCCTCAACTCTCTTCAGTACGTGTACGTGCGGGAGCGGCGAGACCTGGACGTGGGCGGACGTAAGATCTGGGTGGTTTTGGCCAAGAGCTCGCCAGTGTCTCAGTGTCCTGAGAAGAGGAGTGTGATCCGAGTCAAAGATTACAAACAGAGTCTGGCAATGGAGAGCGACGGATCCGGCGGGACTAAAGGTTGGTGAGAATAAGGCTGTTTTCACACCGGGTTTGATTGCGTTGTTTAAGGGAATGTATAACGTTGACTACCTCAAAAACATGTGTTCCAGTGAGGCACTTACAATGGAAGTCAATGGTGCCAATCTGTAAACATTTAAATACTCACAGTTTTAAAAGTATAGACGCAAGACGTAAACAATGTGTGTGTTAATATGATTTTAGTGCAATAAAATCAGTTGCTGACCTGTGACATCACGCCTCACTTAATGCACATTAAGACAAAACCCCATAAGAGACTTTGAAATACAGAACGGGTTTATGTTTGTAAACCTCAGGAGGTCAAGCTAATTATTATACGAGCTGTTTTATTTAACATTTATTTTCGGAGTTTTGCCAAAATTAGTTGAAAAATTTGGTTTAAAACGTGTGTAATTTTCTTCTGACAATAAACAGTTAAAGCTGCTCTCGGTAATATTTTTGTTCATATTGCATGGGACAGAAATGCGTAAACTGAATTTTAAGTTACAGATGTCATTGCAGAAATGTGCTATTCGCAGTCAGCCATGATTAATTAACTAGCATAATCGTCCAGTTACAGGGGATTATTGAGATACATTGAGTCATATTTGGCTGGTCCAGCACCATATGGAGAATATATGGAGAAGCTTATAGAGTAATAAATTAAATTGGCACATTAATGAAGTCCCCGGTTAAAGTTATTAATAAACAAACATTTTCCATAAATTAAATATTTTACTATTTTATCTTAATATAACCTTGATAACGGGGTTCAGTGTTTGAGCTTCTATTTTTTTTATTATCAAATTACATTTGATACATTTCATTTGATATTTCAATATTAGCTATTTTTCACGCAACGTTAATTTTACTTTGGATAATTGGGTAAAACTTTATTTACTACATTAGTTGCATGAACTCATAATGAACAATACTTTTATGGCACTTAATCTTGTTTAATGTTACATTTCAGGAGACACTTTAATTAATTAGTTGTTGTATTTGTAAATGCATAATTAATTAAAGTTGTATTTGTAAACAATGCATCATGAACTCTCAATGAACAGTTAAATCTTTATTAAATAACCAAGCAGTACAAGACTTGGTGATTTTCCTCCATTTGCCATCTGAACATACAAAAAATAAAAATAAAAGTGGTCATAAAAAAAAGCAACACTTTTGGTATTCGTGGTCAAAATTGACCGACCATTGAAAATGAATGGGAAAGAGCGTTTCTTTTTTTTTTTTTGGTCAAATACAATCACTAAATCGGCCACAATGCAGAAAAAACCGACCGAAATTACAGAGTGAGACTCTAAAAACATCCTCAGTGCAAAACAAACACACCGACAAAAGTGTACCTATTTGAACCCTATTTGTGGAAATTGCCAGGTCAAGATATTTACCAGCAGACCCATCTCTATATTTGTTCAAATCAAATTCTGTGTATTCTCATTTCATTATGAAGTTGACTGAATGATAAATGAACACATTTGTTTTTTATCACTTTTCAGTGTTTATGAATTACTTTGATAATCCTGGCGGCATGATACCATCATGGCTGGTTAACTGGGCAGCTAAGGTGGGGCAGCTTTAGCATGCAGTTTATTTATGATTTAATCAGGAAAAAATGTGCTTCAGTTGAGTACATATAGGTGTGGTGTCGTTCCGTGCTGATAAATGTGTTTTCTGCTCAGACCGGCGTTCCTGCCTTTCTCACTGACCTGAAGAAGTCCTGCAGTAACTACACAAACTACTGCACAAACAACAAGTGATGCATCGATTCTCATTTGACCTGCTTGTGGAAAACACCTCATTCGTTCTGTTTTAGTGTCAGAAGGGCATTCGGGGTTTGTGGTTAAGGGGATTATTGGGGATGCATACTTCTGTTTTTATGGTGATGGGAGAAAACAGCTGGATTACTTCATTAGTGTCGAGCCTTAACAATATAGACACTCTTATCTTGAACTGTTGGAAATAATCCAGGTGTCTCGTTACATTTTAACAGATTAGTAGTGCTTATGTGAGTGTGGAAAAATCCTTAAAGTCATTTTTTATAACCCCCCTTTTAAATGGCCGTCAATGGAGAATTATGCTTTTTGACCATAATGATGTTGTTACAACATCTACCAGCAGGGGCCACAAACTTTTTTAAATGTTTAAAAGTTTCTTGGTGGACCTTTTAATTGAAATTCATCATAGCACTTTTGTCGAAAATAAACAAATAGCGAATGTT
>NC_068287.1:45164417-45204417 GCF_025860055.1 Xyrauchen texanus
CACCAAGTCTGGTCGCGGTGCTACCAGTGCTAGCAATACGGCAAACACGAAATGCAGGAAATACCAAGATAGCTACCTGAAATATGGTTTTATTTCATTTTCTCGTAGCAAAGAGTCCCTGCCCCAACCACAGTGCATTTTCTGAGCCAAAGTCCTTGCTAACGAGTGCATGAGGCCGTCCAAACTAATAACACATTTTCAGACAACTCATCCCCAATACCGCGACAAGCCCGGGGCATTTTTGGAGCGCAATGCAAAAGAATTGACACTCTCGCAAAATGAGATGAGGGAAGTCACAGCTACTGACAAGAAACTTTTAAAAATATCGTATACAGTTGCTGAAAAAAAATCGCCAAAGCAAAGAAAGGGCCTACAATTGCAGAGACTTTGATTTTGCCATGCGCAACAAAGATTGTCAAGGAATTATTTGGAGAGGATAAATCAAAACAATTGGCCAAGATACCATTATCAAATAATACAGTCAAACGTCGCATCGCAACCATGTCAGAAGACGTGAGAGATCAGCTTTCTGCGCGACTTCGTGGTAATAAATTCGCACTTCAAGTAGACGAGTCTACCGATGTGTCAAAAATGGCACAACTCCTCGCATACGTTCGTTATGAATGGGAAAACGAAATAAAAGAAGATTTTTTGTTTTGTAAAGAGCTGCGTACCACGACGACGGCAAATGATATTTTTGAAACTTTGGATAATTTCATGAAATCAAATGAGATAAACTGGAGCGACTGTATTGGGGTCTGTACTGATGGAGCTGCTGCGATGACTGGCAGGCAGTCCGAGGTAGTTCAGCGTATCAAAAGTGTTGCACCCCTTGCGATTTCAACGCACTGCTTTCTGCACAGAGAGGCGCTTGCTACAAAAGAAATGGAACCCAGTCTCCATGCAGTTTTAGATGTGGCCGTAAAAATTTTGAACTTTGTGAAAGCCAGAGCCACCAACTCCGGTTATTCACTGCGCTCCGCGAAGAGGTAGGCGCTGATTACATACCCTGCTGATGCACACTGACGACGTGACTGTCCAGAGGGCGGGAGCTGATGCGTCTGTTCAGCCTGAGGGAGGAGTTGCGTGAATTTCTTGCGGACAAGAGACCAGACCTTGCTGAGTTTTTGGACAGTGACAAATGGCTCAGCTCAACTCAGCTACCTTTCAGACATATTCGGTGAAATGAACAAGCTTAACAGAGCAATGCAAGGTTCAAACATAAACACTGTGGTGCAGCATGAACGAGTAGAGGCTTTCAAAAGAAAACTACACATGTGGAAAACCCCTGTCTCCTCCTGAATCAGTGACATGTTCGAGCACACCCATCCATTTATTGCAGAAAAACATTTTAATTTTAAAATCATTCAACATCAAATAACTTTGATCATTATTTCCCAGCTCTAACTGAGGAGCAAGCAGCTGATTTTCTGTGGATCAGAAACCCCTTCACTGAGAACGTTGAAGCAAAGCTTCCAGCTACTCTGCCATCAAGACTTCTTGAAGCGCTTATAGAAATATCCTCTGATGCCAGCCTGAGAGCCCGTTTCAGTGAGGTCCCATTGGAATCATTCTGGTCTGAAATGACAGAAGAACGCACAGTCTGTCACACAGCTGCAATGAAGGTGCTGATTCCCTTCAGCACCACCTAACCTTGTGAAGCTGGGTTTTCAACCATGACAGCCCTTAAAACCAAACACAGGGCCAGACTGACCCTTGAGGATAATGCGTCTTGCTTTGTCAAAGATCTCTCCACGCATTGACCAAATTATTACTCACTGCCAGCAGCAATCCTCACACTGACTGACAAAGCCTCACAAATAACATGCAGTAAACATACAAGTATTGTGGTCCCAGACAGCATTCATTTTGTAATAGCTTATAATTCATTTTTTTCCCATACACACTAATGTGAATACTGATATTTTTGTTATTTCATTTCAAATAGGGCCAATTTATAGGCTACTTAGGAGTAAATAAATAATCACAAATGGCCTACTGATGTTTTTGTTATTGTATTTTCAATAGTATGGCTTTTATTTTTGCATAAATCTATATGGTTACAGTAATAAACATACCGTTTGTTTGAAAACAAAAAAAATGGTCATCCTTACTGCAAGCTTACAAGAGCGATAATATCATTAAATGTGAAGGGGGGCCCTAAAATATTTTCTTGGGAAAAAGGGGGTCTCAGACAAAATAAGGTTGGGAACCACTGATCTACTGTCTGTTACTGGCATCACATGGTTTTCAATCATGTATTTATATTTTATCCACCAGATGGCAGCACTCTGCCTCCAATATATTTCACATTCACATATTTTAAAGAAAAAGATAAGGACAAATAAACCTTTCGGTCAAAGGAAGAGATAAGAAAGAAAAAAGATACATATTAGGGAATTCTCCTATGATGCATGTACATATGCTGTAGACATTGTTAGTAAACAATGTAAATAATTGACTGAATTTAAAAGACTTTATTTTCCACTGGACCAAAAGTACCTAAAGTCTGAAGAAAGGCACTTATAAGGGGAGTTTGGATGGAGGTTATTCAGCCCGGTTATAATTGCAGACGTTAACTGGCACTGCGTCTGGCTCCTCTATCTGCCGCCAAAAGCCCCTGAACTCAAGGTTAGGTAATTATTTTCATAAGCATATGCTTTGCATTGTTGAAATCTTAACCGCTCAGGCATCGAGGAGAGTTCAGGCACTGCTGCCAGTTTATCTGGGTCCAAATAAAGAGGCCTGATGCAATTTTACGGAACTCATTTGTGTCGACAGTCTTGCTTTGTTTGGAAATTTATGAGAAAAACTTTGATTGTATAATATATTTGGAATATTTTATCAAATGGGGAAGTTGTCACAAGGGCTATATCTCAATATGCAGGGCCATAGCTAATGGGGTGAAAGCTGGTAATGGTCTAGGGGCCCACAGGTCCACAACAAATTTTAAACTGCATTTTGTAATATGCAAGGGGCCCAGACGAATATACAGTCAGAGGTTCCAGAATTCCTTGCTACGGACTTTTTTTTCTTTCTTCTATTCTCTTCTCGTTTCTTCTATTTTCATCACTTCTCTTGTCTTGTCTCTTCACGTCTCATCATCTCTCCTTGTCTTTTCTTATCGGTACAACTTGTCTCATCTCTCCTGTTCTCTCGTCTTGTCTCGTCTCGTCCCATCCCGTCCCTTCTCTTCCTGTCTTACCTCGTCTCCTCTTCTCGTCTTTTGTCTTCCCTTCTTTTCTCGTCCCTTCTCTTCTCGTCTCCTAATCTCTCTTCATACGTTCTCTTCTCTTGTCGTCATGTCTCATCTTTTTTCTTTTCTTCTTTTCTCTTATCGTTTCTTCTATTTTCGTCTCTTCTCTTGTTTTGTCTCTTCACGTCTCATCATCTCTCCTTGTCTCTTTTCTTCTCTTCTCTCAGGAAGACTGTCTCATCTCTTCTCCAATTGTCTCACCTTGTCTCTTCTCTTCCCATCTTTTTCTCCACTTATTTTCTCTTTGCTCGTCCCTTCTCTTCACGTCTTGTCTCTTCTCATCTAGTCACATCTTGTCTCTATTATTGTCTCGTCTCTACTCATAACTTCTCTTCTTTTGTCTCATCACTTCTCTTCTTGTCTTACCTCGTCTCCTCTTCTTGTCTTTTGTCTTCCCTTCTCTTCTTCGTCTCCTAATCTCTCTTCATATATTCTCTTCTCTTGTTGTCATGTCTCATCTTTTTTCTTTTCTTCTTTTCTCTTATTGTTTCTTCTATTATCATCTCTTCTCTTGTTTTGTCTCTTCACGTCTCATCATCTCTCCTTGTCTCTTTTTGTCATGTCTTGTCTCTTATCTTCTCTATATGTATCTACTCTTCCCTTCTCTTCTGGTCTCTACTGTTCCCTTCTCTTCTCTTCTCTTCTCATCATACCTCCTCACCTCTTCTCATCTATTGTCTTCCCTTCTTTTCTTGTCCCTTCTCTTCATATCTCCTAATCTCTCTTCATATGTCCTCTTCTCATCACGTCTCATCTCTTTTCTTCTCTTCTATTATCGTTTATTCTATTATCGTCTCTTCTCATCTTGTCTCTTCACATCTCATCATCTCGTCTTGTCTCTTCTCATCATGTTTCTTTTCTTCTCTATACGTCTTTTCTCATCATATCTTCTTATCTTGTCTTGTCCCTTCTCTTCTTGTCTCTACTCTTCCCTTCTCTTCTCTACTTGTCTCACCTTGTCTCTTCTCTTCCCATCTTTTTCTCCACTTATTTTCTCTTTGCTCGTCCCTTCTCTTCACGTCTTGTCTCTTCTCATCTAGTCACATCTTGTCTCTTTTCTTGTCTCGTCTCTACTCATAACTTCTCTTCTTTTGTATCTTCTCTTCTTTTCATGTCTTTTGTCATCTCATATCGTCTCTTCACTTCTTGTCCTATTGCCTGTTCTCTTCTGTACTCTTCTCTTCTCGTTACATCTACTCTTTTCTTATCTCTTCTTTTGTAATGTCTCTACTCATCTTGTTTGATCTCATCTCGTCTCTTCTCATTGAACAATATAATACATTAGCATTACTCTGCTGTGAGGTTTGGGAGTTTTTTAAAATATTTCTCTCATGTATCTTGAAACTTATCACATGAAGAAGAAGGTGCGACTGTCAGACAGATTGTCTCTTTTTCTCTTTGCCTCTCACTTTCACTCTGCATCCAAAAGGGGGCGTCAGAGTCTCTCTCTGCATATGTGTGTTTTCCCTTTTACAGTTTTTCTGAATTGCTAAAAGACTAAACCCTATACTCTGAACCAAATGCTCAGTGGCCTAAACCCATTTGTCGAATCAATCACTCTTTATGCAAAACTCATAACATATTCTCACTCACTAACACACATTTTGCACTGTGATGCACTTGTGTTGCACAACGGTAAACACATCTACAACACAGTTGACATAGTTTACGCCTGTCAAAATCTTTCACAGTTGTTTCAGATGATGTGAAAATCTGATGCTGAGGCCGAAAGATTTTCTTCGAAAGATCTGATGCTGATTTTTGAGAGTACTGTAATGTGTTTTACATTTAGAGTGTTCTTTGGGGTTTTGCAGTTGGTCTACGGTATTTTTACCATATGCAAGTGCTGAATATACAGATATTCAATGCTGTATTACTTGTAGTTATTATAGTATACAATATATTCATATCTTCTTCTCTTGTCTCATCACGTCTCATCATATCTTCTTATCTCTCTTTTCTTCTCTTCTTGTCTTACCTCGTCTCTTCTCTTCCCATCTTTTTTCTTCACTTCTTTTCTCTTTTTTGCTATGTATGATCTGAGAGCTTTGTGGCTCAGGTGGTAGAGCGGGTCGGCCACTAATCACAGGGTTGGTGGTTCGATTCCCAGCCCACATGACTCCACATGCCGAAGTGTCCTTGGGCAAGACACTGAACCCCAAGTTGCTCCCAATGGCAGACTAGCACCTTGCATGCCAGCTCTGCCAACATTGGTGTGTATGAATGGGTGAATGAGACGCTGTGTAAAGCACTTAGAATACCTCTAAGGTTAAAAAGGTGCTATATAAGTGCAGACCATTGTTTGATTTTGAGCACAGATGAAACAGTTTTGATGCGATGGTCTGATTTTGCCAGAAGAGTCAAGGGTTTTGTGAATGTAGTTTGAAGATTTGGTTTTGGGTTTCAAGTTGTGAGAAACTGGGTCAAGAAATGTGTTTTAGCAATTGAGAAAAACTGTATAGACAGTCATTTGAGGTGTGCCACTAGAGTGCCGTGAAAATGTCAGGTCACTCTCCCCTGTGTCTCCTCTGTAAATACTTAGATCACAAAAAATAAAATCTGGCACGATGAGTGATTGCAGATATTTAGTGTGATTACTGCAGGACGTCTCTGTCGAAGTAGCTCTTCCTTTAAACGCTGCAGAACAGAGGCTCCAGAGGGTCCCGATACCTGCGATTATACAGTATCATTACTCCTGTACTGCAGAGAAGATGAGACGACTGTTTTTATTTAAACTCCAGACCGCAGCAGTGTGCTACTGTAAAAGCAAACTGCAGACCACTTCCCAAAGGAAAATCACAAATGAGATCCCTTTAACAGCTCAAGTGTGTCGCCAAGACAGCAATGTGAGCATATGGATACTGGATACAAGTCTCCTGCACCTCACATGTGTCTCCTGAGAAAAATACCCCAGTATTATCACATAAGTCTCCTCTAGAGTTTCAGAAGAATTCGCAACTCAAAGTGTGCAATAAGAAGTCTTAATGTGAACTCAAATATTTATCATCAAATTGTTCTGTGAACAAATGATCTGAGCTATGCTATCCACATTCATTTATGACAACAATTGACTTATTTGTGTCTGTCTTGTGTCTTTATCTGAGATAAAGTTGATCCTTTAATGAACCTTAACTGAGAACTCCATTACGTCCCATGAGCTATGAAAGAGCAACTGTAGAGCAACAGGATTATACGGGCTGTGCTCCACACACTGGAAAAATAACTGCTGCCTCTACTACCATAAACAACAAGCTTATTTCAAAATTGAAAATGATGTCATTATTATCGAGGGAATGTTTTGGTTGCTAAAGTGTTTTGACGCTAAGTTATGTTGGTGTGAATATATTGAAGTCCCACCCATTCTTAATTTAGACTTTCACTCACACTGTCTTTGCCATGTCATTGTAGTTAGTCATGCCGAGTACAGACAGACGGTTTCGTCATGAAAGTGGTTTGTCTGGGTTTGTCTGTGTGATGTACTGAAAGGAATGGGTTAGATACAACCTAAGCTCTGTCGACAGCATTTGTGGCATAATGTCAATTACCACAGAAAATAATTGAAACTTTTAGTCTAGAGTAATGCACCTATTGCAAGTGTATTACTGTAGGCTAAAAGTTTCAATTATTTTGTATAGAAGTACACTAAGCAATGGTAAATGGTCTGCATTTATATAGTGCTTTTTTAACCTTAGAGGTTACCAAAGTGCTTTACACTGTGTCCCAATCACCCATTCACACTCACACTTGTACACCAATGGCGGCAGGGCTGCCATGCAAGGCGCTAGCCTGCCATTGGGAGCAACTTGGGGTTCAGTGTCTTGCCCAAGGACACTTCGGCATGTGGAGTCATGTGGGCCAGGAATCAAATCCTCAACCCTGCGATTGGAAGCCGACCCACTCTACCACCTGAGCCACAGCCGCCTCAATGCAATGCAAAGACTTAAAAGTGCTGTAAGCATATGCAAAAAATGTCCTACGGGGGTCGCGGTCACTGACGCTTTCTGCATGCCGATCATTTTACACATTCTCATAGGATTGGAGTTTCAGCGGATTATTAAGGCATTTTTCCGCCATGTTGCTCATAACAGTTGTCAGTTGAGGGCGCTATTTGGCTGCTGTTGTTTTTGCCAACGGTTTTTGTTTCAGTAAATCCCATTTGGTATCTTTGGAGTTCAGGGCTTTGGGAAAAGGGGGCGTGGCTAATCCAACGGCTCAGATTCTAGAACGGCTAAAATCGCTTACAGCACATTTAAATATTAAACAGTATGTGTTGGGATGAGACTCATGTAAAAAAAATGCTTTCTATCCTTGTCTGTGCAAAGAGTGATAATTGTCTCATCATTTATCGTATCAAACTGGTACGACTTTCTTTTTTCCGTGGAACACAAACAAAGATATTTTAATGGACATATGATGTCTGTTTGTCCATACCATGCAAGTGAATGGTGACCAAACTTTATTGAAACCAAGCAGCAAAAACACCTCAGTCTCTCCTTCCAAGACTTCACTATGTCATTTGGGGGCTCATTAATTTAAGACCGCCTCTACAGCTCAAAAACATCATCACCTACTTAGTCATCGCACACTTGGCCCCGCTCACAGGTGTAGGCCAAATAGGATAACAATTTTTGTAAATTGTCATGCACTAGACAGACATCTTTGACCACTTGATACATATCTTACGCTGCTTCTAAAAGATGCTGTGTCAAGTTACAACTATGAAAAGGAGAAGCAATTCGGTTTTATTCAGCTGCTGTGCCTCTTGTTGTTTTGAGCTCAGATGCATCATGGACAAGTTCTTTAGTCCATCTGCGCTATTTTTAATTTGCACCGTGCTTTGGACTATGTGTATGAATCATGTGGATGTGTCTTCATTGTATTTCAGCGTTGATTGCTTGTGAAACAGTCATAATACGATTCAAGCTTTGCAAAGGAACTGTTGTGTTGTAACAGGGTGGCAATAACACCTTTCACTGTTAACAGCTTTACGCGGGGTGTTTGTTATTTAGTGTACTCTGGTTGGAGCCGACAGTAAAGCTGTCTGTGAATTGAGCTGGAATTCAATAAACCGTCCGGCAGCTAGTAAAAGCCAGCGCCGGACTCCAACGCACCGTGACAAGCCTCCAACAGCTTTACAATTACACCCATAAACAGCTTTTCAGGACCAGGTTAAGCTTAGTCCTGCCGCCTTTATTTATGAAGCGTCTTAGTTGAAGATCAACTAATCTGGCATGAGATTCCTGCACCGTTTAAAGAGCTTTAGGTCAGATATAAACTCATCTAAGATCATTTACACATACCGATCCATGACAATTAAAGACAAATAAACAACGTCTGCATGGAGGTTTTCACAGTAATCGCTTTGTAGCTGGACTGAGACTCACAAGAGACGACCAGAGCTTTAGCACAATGATTACATAAACATCTTAACAGTTCTGCACAGACTGAATGATGAAAAAAAACTCAAGTATCACTGAATAATGTCATTATGTTTAATCCAATTCCAATTGCATCAAACTGTTATATGTCTAATCATATATTAGACTTTCTTCAATTGCAAATGGATGAGAGAGTCCACAGTGGATTCAAGGTTCAAGTGAAATGTAGGGATAAGATATGAGAACAATAACTGAAAAATTCAGTCTGATTTTGTTTCTTGGTCTGTCTGTATAAAACAATGTGAATGATTGTGAGTTGAGTGGCCAGTGGATTGTTGTTTGTGTTTTTAATTGGTTTAATTGTGGTCATGAAGCTGCACTGTCGGCATATGTAACTCACACACAAACTTAACCACAAAGAAAGACAGTAGTTTGGGAACTGTATGAGAGAGACTGAGTGAACAGAGTCATATTAAAAGAGTTTTGAGATTAGTGATGGCAGACACACACAAACTAACAAATCCACCCAGTCCAATATTTGTGAGTGGAAAGCAAGCTTTCTGAAATACCACCCTTCTGAACATGTCACAGGTTTATTTTCATTCTCCAGAGAGCAAAAAAAGGGTCAATTATTGGCACTTTCCACAAATTGGGTACAAATTGTCGCCCGTTGCCTTCTTTCAATCAACAAAATGTTCTTTATAGTGAAAAATATTTGATGTTATGTAAATCAAGGTATAAATCAATCTGAAAAGTACCATAGCATGAAACATAGTTTTAAACATCAGCAAATATCTACACCCCCCCCCCCCAAAAATGTCAACCATTTTAATTGAATCCTTGCAATTGCTATATATATACTGTATATAGTATTGTATTTTAACTTTATATTTGCTTGGTTTGTGTATTTCATGTTAATTTTTAAAGAAAATCTAAGTACAAAAATACATTTGTACATTTTATATAAATGTTATTCTGAATTTATGTCAAAACATTGTAAATAATAGAAAATAAAGTAAATAAAAAATAAAATAGCCCATATAATATTAAGTGAATAATATATGGATTATAAATAGTATTTACTGTATATGTATATTAAACAGCTCAATTAATATTTAGTAAATATTATATTTATGATAAATTATAATAATAATTATTAATTCTCTCTCTCTCTCTCTCTCTCTCTCTCTCTCTCTCATATATATATATATATATATATATATATATACATATATTAGGGCTAGGACATTTTATGTGTTAATTTCTGCAGTAATAGGTGACCATTCAACAAATTAAAATTTCCTAATTTCCTAATACTTCACTAATATTTTTACTTGCTAAAGAGAGACAGACTCCATCCCTCCAGGAAAGGTGCCGCTCTCCTCTCTAGTAATTTGGCTCATAGTCTTAATAGTGATAGTATTTGACTAACTGGGGCCTAGGTCAGGAAGCAGACAAACTGGCTAATCCGAACGTCTGCTAGCTGCCTTGAAACGTCACACAGGTCACATAAACTACAACACGTAGAGACAGTAGTACTTTTGGCCACGTCTGTAGATAGAGCTTTAATTGTTGGTTCATTATCACATAAATAATGAAAATGACACATTGGGAATAGCATTTATCGATATTCTCAACTCTCTAGGAATCAGACAAAATGTGACAGGACAAACTCATCGCCACAATCATACTCTAGATTTAATTCTGTCTGATGGAATTGATGATAATAATATAGAAATTCTGCAGCAGAGCAATGACATCTCAGATCATTACCTCGTCTCTTGTTTGCTGCGATCAGCTAATGTACTCAATCTACACAATGCTAACATTCATGTTGAACTATTCTTTTGACCACTAAAGATAGCTTCACTAATAATCTTCCAGAATTGTCTCACATACTCAGTAAGACAAAAAGTCTAGAAGAACTTGAAATAATAACAGAAAATATAAATACAGTCATCTCTAGCACTGTTGATAGTGTCACAACCTCGGGATTCATATCAGCTCCGTTCCTGCTTGGTGTCAGACCTGCTACGGGTCGCTGGGTGATAATGACAAACTACTGCCGGTGCTAACCAGATATCACTTCAGTCTTTTGACTTCAGAGGATGAACTGATGCCGACTCCAACTGTAAGACATCGGATACTTCATATGCCACTCTCTGAACCTTGAACTTATGATGAACCTCACCGAAATGACCTGCCAGTTGAACTGTGATGCACCTCACTGATCTCTGCCTGCATCACCTCGGTCTATTGATGGACTGCACTCTTGAAATGGTATTTATAGACTATCAATTAACTGCCCTTCATCAGTCTGCTAACAAAGGACAAAACATCTATGTGAACTTCTGCAGTTAATCCAGGATGGACTTCAAAGACATTGGTCATTAATCTTGAAGTTAATAAAAAATAAATAAATAAATATATATATATATATATATATATATATTAGGGCTGTCGATTTAACGAGTTAATAACATGCGATTAATTTGACCAAAATTAATGTGTTAAAAAAATTCACGCACTTTAATCGCACTGCTTAACCTCTTAACCAGCACCCCTATTTTTGAGAATTTTCGGAAAATGACATACCCAAATACAAATGTCTGTAACTCCTAAACCATATGCTCCACATTCATAACTCTGATATTTTTTTAAACTAGACACTTGAAACTTTGTTACCCAAGAGTCATATTAATTCAAAAGTAGCATAGGAACAGAGTAAAACAAGGTCAAATTTACATGAAAGTGACTCACGATTTCTATGAATGAACTTCATTTAGGGAAAAATGTATCAGACTTTTATGTTAAAGGCCTGAAAACACCATAAAGATAAAACTGAATGTCTGACCATGTTCTGATTCAAATTTGAAGATGATACTCCCAAAAATGTAGTTTCTGTAAGCTTTTATTCAGGGAAAGTCTAGGCGTCCTTTCCAAAAGGCCATTTGGAGACTGTAATCTCATATCTTGCTAGTCTTCTCCACTGTAATTTTATAATCAAAACCATCTTCACCTGACTTCTTGTAATCCTTTCCTTCCATTTTTGTTATATTATATGCATCATAAATATAATGTGTGTGTGATATAAATATTATGTCTTTATGTATAATATACAGCTATCACCTAGCTACTCGTGTAGCCTCGTGTCTTTGCTAGTCATTTTATAATCAAAAACATGATATGAACAGAAAAACTGCCAATACTTCATAAACATAAAAACTCAAGACGATGTGTTTCAACTTAGCGATCTAATACGGGATCGAGTCCATGGAGAAACATCTCGTGTTACCAGCTTCAGCCCGGCCCTAATGACCGCAGGTTCTGACCCGTGTGCAAAGTTTCAAGAGTTTTTGAGCATGTTAAGAGCCCCAAAAGTGCCCCGTAAGTCGTAAAAAAAAAAAAAAAAAAAAATAATAATAATAATAATAATAATAATAATAATGCGCTATGCGTAAAATGATCGAAGAGCACACGAGTGGACGCACTTGTATTAGACCTATGTATTAGACAGATCTTCTGAGGTAAACTAAGCAAACTGTCAATCACTTCATTCGTGTTTTAGTTGGTTAATACTCCCATCCATCAAAATTTTGCTGACAAGACATTGGGTGGCTTTTATCCAGTCAAAAACCGAGGTGCGAGAGTGACAGGTCCCGCAGCCTGTTGTTACGCTCCCTTCATATTTTGGTCATTACAGAGCCTCTGATAGAAGGAGAGAAACAGGGAATGGCTCATTTTATCAGAAACAGTCCAAACTACGGGGAGAGATGGTTTTGAACATTGGAATACAAATTAGAATCGATATTTCATTGAAAGTGAACATGATGGATTACTCTAACTGGAAGCTCATGAAAACTGAGGAGGATATTTAGTTTTTTTCCCTATTTTTTGTTGTTTTGGATTAAAAAGTGGGATGCATTTTGAAGAGTAGACCCTTACATTGAAATGTATGCTGGTGTTTCTTGGATTCGATCCGAACTGATCTGAACCATAGGAGATGAAAGATAAGTATTGCCGTTCATTTTGTTCATATTTACAGGGTCGGTCTGTCAGCATTTTATTGAACCCTTTCCTCTCTGGTGTATTGATTGCAAAAACAAGTTCAGAACGTGATTCTTGAGTGTTTTAGCTTTCAAATGATGCATAGTTTATGATAGTTGATTGAATATTTGTTATAAAACAAAGGTAATAAAATTATAAACACCCCCCCAGGGCCCGCCGGCGCCCCCCTGCTGGTTAACAGGAATTCAAGCTTGCAGTACCACCTGTTTACTCCAGAGGGCAGTAATTGAAATTTCAGCTGTTTGAGCAACACACAGTTTATACAGTGATCAAAACAATTTCTTGCGTTCAAAACACTTGATGGAGCGCAAATGCGATCTTTAAGGGATCTCAAGATGTGTTTAAATATTGAGTATTAAACTATATTTAACTTGACACAGTGACCTAAATATTTTATGTTTATGACGCAACACAAGCATGTCTGACGCAGGTCGTACGGTCTTTACCTCATACATATTTAATTACCAACGAGGTTAAGGAGGTGTCCTTTAAACTGTTACACCGTTTTTACCCAGTCAATCTTTATTTAAGAAACATGCTCCCTGAAATAGATCCACTCCTTCTGTAATGCTGTAGATGAAAAGTTTGTTTGTTTGTACGTACCTCTATTTTCACTAGTTTTTTTTTTTGCTTTATAAAGACGTTTTATTTGGTTTTCACAGATTTGATAACTTCATCTAAACAAACCCTCACAATAAATCTCCAACTGATCGACAAATTCACTTGTGTAATGGATTGCTGTGAACTGTGTGTCATTGATTGAATTATTATCAATAATATGGTAATAAACAATACATTGTATTCTAAAGCCACTTTTATATTGACTTATCAATGATGAACTCTTCTGCCACAAGAATGTAATGCATTTGAATTATCTGAATATTTTTTATTTTATATATATATATAATTTTTTATATTTAAAGTTAACTATGTATAATTATTTCATCATTATATATTGAATAATTGTTATATGAGGGGCTTTCTCAGCAAATATTTGTATATGCGATTAATCACGATTAATTAATCGGGACACCATGTAATTAATTCGATTAAAAATGTAATCGATTGACAGCCCTAATATATATATATATATATATATATATATATATATAACTTATATTGGCATTCAATTCATACTGTTTAGTCAGAGGGGAACTGGCCCCCTCAGTGAGTCGGGTTTAGGTTTAGGGTGGGGTTAGTCAGAGGGGAACGGGCCCCCACAGTGAGTCTGGTTTAGGGTTAGGGTGGGGTTAGTCAGAGGGGAACTGGCCCCCACAGTGAGTCTGGTTAAGGGTTAGGGTGGGGTTAGTCAGAGGGGAACGGGCCCCCTCAGTGAGTCTGGTTTAGGGTTAGGGTGGGGTTAGTCAGAGGGGAACTGGCACCCACAGTGAGTCTGGTTTAGGGTTAGGGTGGGGTTAGTCAGAGGGGAACTGGCCCCCACAGTGAGTCTGGTTTAGGGTTAGGGTGGGGTTAGTCAGAGGGGAACTAGCCCCTACAGTGAGTCTGGTTTAGGGTTAGGGTGGGGTTAGTCAGAGGGGAACTGGCCCCCACAGTGAGTCTGGTTAAGGGTTAGGGTGGGGTTAGTCAGAGGGGAACGGGCCCCCTCAGTGAGTCTGGTTTAGGGTTAGGGTGGGGTTAGTCAGAGGGGAACTGGCCCCCACAGTGAGTCTGGTTAAGGGTTAGGGTGGGGTTAGTCAGAGGGGAACTGGCCCCCACAGTGAGTCTGGTTTAGGGTTAGGGTGGGGTTAGTCAGAGGGGAACTGGCCCCCACAGTGAGTCTGGTATAGGGTTAGGGTGGGGTTAGTCAGAGGGGAACTGGCCCCCTCAGTGAGTCTGGTATAGGGTTAGGGTGGGGTTAGTCAGAGGGGAACTGGCCCACACAGTGAGTCGGGTTTAGGGTGGGGTTAGTCAGAGGAGAACGGGCCCCCTCAGTGAGTCTGGTTTAGGGTAAGGGTGGGGTTAGTCAGAGGGGAACGGGTCCCCTCAGTGAGTCTGGTATAGGGTTAGGGTGGGGTTAGTCAGAGGGGAACTGGCCCCCACAGTGAGTCTGGTTTAGGGTTAGGGTGGGGTTAGTCAGAGGGGAACTGGCCCCCTCAGTGAGTCTGGTTTAGGGTTAGGGTGGGGTTAGTCAGAGGGGAACTGGCCCCCTCAGTGAGTCTGGTTTAGGGTTAGGGTGGGGTTAGTCAGAGGGGAACTGGCCCCCTCAGTGAGTCTGGTTTAGGGTTAGGGTGGGGTTAGTCAGAGGGGAACTGGCCCCCACAGTGAGTCTGGTTTAGGGTTAGGGTGGGGTTAGTCAGGGGGGAACTGGCCCCCTCAGTGAGTCTGGTATAGGGTTAGGGTGGGGTTAGTCAGAGGGGAACTGGCCCACACAGTGAGTCGGGTTTAGGGTGGGGTTAGTCAGAGGGGAACGGGCCCCCTCAGTGAGTCTGGTTTAGGGTAAGGGTGGGGTTAGTCAGAGGGAACGGGCCCCTCAGTGAGTCTGGTATAGGGTTAGGGTGGGGTTAGTCAGAGGGGAACTGGCCCCCACAGTGAGTCTGGTTTAGGGTTAGGGTGGGGTTAGTCAGAGGGGAACTGGCCCCCACAGTGAGTCTGGTTTAGGGTTAGGGTGGGGTTAGTCAGAGGGGAACTGGCCCCTCAGTGAGTCTGGTTTAGGGTTAGGGTGGGGTTAGTCAGAGGGGAACTGGCCCCCTCAGTGAGTCTGGTTTAGGGTTAGGGTGGGGTTAGTCAGAGGGGAACTGGCCCTCACAGTGAGTCTGGTTTAGGGTTAGGGTGGGGTTAGTCAGGGGGGAACTGGCCCCCTCAGTGAGTCTGGTATAGGGTTAGGGTGGGGTTAGTCAGAGGGGAACTGGCCCCCTCAGTGAGTCTGGTATAGGGTTAGGGTGGGGTTAGTCAGAGGGGAACTGGCCCCCTCAGTGAGTCTGGTTTAGGGTTAGGGTGGGGTTAGTCAGAGGGGAACTGGCCCCCACAGTGAGTCTGGTTTAGGGTTAGGGTGGGGTTAGTCAGAGGGGAACTGGCCCCCACAGTGAGTCTGGTTTAGGGTTAGGGTGGGGTTAGTCAGGGGGGAACTGGCCCCTCAGTGAGTCTGGTATAGGGTTAGGGTGGGGTTAGTCAGAGGGGAACTGGCCCCCTCAGTGAGTCTGGTATAGGGTTAGGGTGGGGTTAGTCAGAGGGGAACTGGCCCCCTCAGTGAGTCTGGTTTAGGGTTAGGGTGGGGTTAGTCAGAGGGGAACTAGCCCCCACAGTGAGTCTGGTTTAGGGTTAGGGTGGGGTTAGTCAGGGGGGAACTGGCCCCCTCAGTGAGTCTGGTATAGGGTTAGGGTGGGGTTAGTCAGGGGGGAACTGGCCCCCTCAGTGAGTCTGGTATAGGGTTAGGGTGGGGTTAGTCAGAGGGGAACTGGCCCCTTCAGTGAGTCTGGTTTCTCCCAAGGTTATTTTTCTCCATGAATCAACATCTTATAGTTTTGTGTTCCTTGCCACAGTCGCCTTCGACTTGCTCACTGAGGTTATAAATACAATTATTATTTAATTATTTCTTTTTATACAGAATTTACTATCACATTTAATCAAACTACACAATTATGACTCAAAGTCTTTATAGATATTACGTTAATTTTATTTTCTTAATGCATGATATTCTGTAGAGCTGCTTTGAAATGACGTGTGTGGTGAAAAGCGCTATACGAATAAAAATGACTTGACTTGACCTCAATTCCTGTGGCTAAAATTGGGGGCTCACTTTATATAAGGGATCTTTAACTACTATGTTCTTAAAGATTTAATATATATTGGCAAATATATATATATATATATATATATATGACCAAAATTGGCATATATAAATTTCTAGGAGGGACACGTTCATGCACATCCTAGCACAGAAATGTAATTATTTATTTTGCATGACGCATGTCCCAGGCATAATTAACACGTGACTGGAATTACAGTTCGGAATGGAAACTTCACCTGCAAGTGGTGAGCAAGGTGTGGGAGAGATTAGGACAAGCTGCTCTCTTCGCATCGCCAGTTGTTTCTTTATGACCATGCACTGCACGGCTGGTTTTCGCCGGTTTCTGTGTTCACATCATCGTCTCCTGCTGAATGCGTTTTCATACGTGTCCTCCAACGAACTTCGAAGGGGGAGAATAGAGTGCCGGATGACACCAGCCTACAGCCAGGGGTCCATACTTTAATACAGCTCTGACGGTAAAAATGAACTGTATTCACAAACAACTGAGCATTTTAACAATTTCTACCAATTACCCAATTTCTTGCAATTTTTTGAGACAAAGTATAATATATATATATATATATATATATATATATATATATATATATATATATATATACATATTAGGGCTGTCAGTTTAATGTGTTAATTCAGTGCGATTAATTATATAAAACTTAACAGAATGAATCATGTCCCCAGACTGTAATAAGGAAGATTCCGGAGTAATTCAAGCTGGAAGTACCACGTGTTTTCTCCAGGGGGCAGTAAGCGGCTCTCCAGCTGTACAGGCAACACGCAGCTTATAAAGAGAAGAAACCAACCCGTAGCAGAGAGCACAACACGAGGACTCGTTCTTGCTTACAAACACAGCTCGATGCAAATCTGAAGGCTTTCTCAAGAAGTGTTTTTCTAAGTATTAAACTATCTTTAACTTGACATAGCTACCTCAAAACAGTATGTTTATGACGTGACGCCAACCAGTGTGAGACGCTACAAAAGCATATAACAATTTATAATAATTTCATCATTATGTACTGTTATTTGAGGGGCTTTCTCAGCAAGTATTTATATATGCGATTACATAATGAAAATACAGCGGCGCTGTCATTCACTGTCATTTTCACACAAAACAACTCAGAAAAAGGCTGGTTTGATCTCGTAATTACTCTAAAGTCTTAAGACGCCCATCTATACTGCATTAGATGGAGACATTCTGTGGATCAGAATGTAATGGCATAAATCAATACAAAAATGCTAATTTCATATTTATGAGCATTACAGATGTACAGCAATAGGGGGTTGGAGTCGAGCTCTAGAGTCAACTGACTCTGACTTCTGTCCCACCATGCACGCATTTATATGATAAAGACAGATTCCATCAGTATTTAGTCAAGTTATATGTATTGTATATTTGAACATGTGGTTTCACGATTGGTTTGAGTGAGTGAGAAGGGAAAACGATCCAGGGTGAGCGGTTCAATAGACAATTGCATTATTGTTCAGGGAGACAGCCTGGACGCACTGAGCACGCTCAGTCTGAGTATCATCATCACGGTCATCATATATACATCCATACTAATGGGGTGTAGGGTAATGGAGAGAGAGTGATGGTGGAACTCACCATGATTACAGGATATGGATCAATAATTGAGGGCTAATATCAGTAACACTCTTTAAAACTACATTTTTACGTTTATTTAAGAAAATATGGATTGGATTGATGGCGTCACAATGCTAGGGTCTCTATTCGAGCCAACCACCATGTCTCAATGGCATTTTGGTCTTTAGATTAGACTTGGATTTCTCCTTCCATTTTTTATCAGCCAGGTACAAAATTATCTGATTGTTTAAAAACTAACTAGCACACCTTTCCTCAACAAGTCACATGTTTTCAGGTATCATTCAGTCTGTAGTTCAAGTTATAGAAAGGCTGTTTTACATATAGGCCAAGGTCTTTAATTTTAAGCTATGAAAGAGCAACCTCATGTCAGTTCAGCTTGTCTGTCATCACTTTGAAGAGACAAATATGCCCAGAGACAGGCTTAATTGGACATTAAGAGACTCTGATTGAGACTCCAAAGTCTTTTTTGGTCTGAGATTGGAAGAAGGAAGCTACGAGACAGACAGATAAGAAAGGTAACATGAATTAAGGCTGGTGTTCGACTATTTAAAGCAGAGAAGACACGGAGTTTGGAGTTATCAGTCTGTGAATTACCCTGCACTCTTTCCATGGCTCTGGTCGGCTTCGGCTTCATGCCTTTGACTCTGTGTGTATTTATATAAAGACATATTCTGCCTCGGTTTGTGTCTGAGAAGGGCAGGTTTGGTCTGTGGTCGTTATGTTAGGAGTAAAGATCAAATCGTTGTGGCTTACCGTCTGTATTCACACTCAGAAGTTGAGTAGTACACACTGCAGGAGCGCTGACCATGTGTGTGGCTTTGTGGATTTGGGAATATTCTATGTGTGTATGTATGTTTATAAAACGGGCATATCTGTGTATGTTCAGTGAACAAGTATATACTGTATATGTAAGTGTGTTACAGAAGGACAGTTTATAGGATGGTCATAGTCTGTCTGTGTGTTTATTGAGTATGCATATACTGTGTGTGTGGCTGTCTGTGGGTGCATTGGAGGGCAAAGTTTGGTTTGGGTAGTGTTCAGAGAGTGTGGTCATGTTGGCGAATGGGTTAGGTTAGACAGGGTTGGCATGTCGACTTGACTGGGTGAAATGTTTTGATCAGTCAATGATGGTGGGGGCTGGTACAAAAGTAGATATTTTTCAGATGATTTTATCCAAAGCGACTTGGGCCGTTTACCCAGACTCATTTTTATGTCCATCTGTGCTGTTTTTAAACTGCTTTTCTATGTAAACATGCACTAGGCAGACATCTTTGACTGTTGTCTCACTGATTGTTAAGGGTCTTTTTAGGTTGGTGTCTGTTTAATAGTACTAATGTGTATTACATAGCACTAGTAAATGGTGTGTTTATTAGTGTTGTTTAGTGTTTGACAGTGCTGTTGGTGTGTTTAGGGTTGGATAATGGTTTGCTAGAGTTTGTCAGTGTCTGGTAGGGTTTGGTGAGTGTTTGGGTTGGTAAGTGGTAGGGTTTTTTGAGTGTTTGGTATGGTTTGTTTAGTGTTTATTAGAGTTTTGTATTTCCTATGGTTTTTATAAGTGTTTGAAAGAATTTGTGAGTGTTAAATAGGGTTTAGTGATTGTTTGTTGTGGTTTGATTAATATTTGGTAGAGTTTGTGAGTGTAGGATTTATTGAGTGGTAGGGTTTGGTAAATGGTAGGGCTTTTTGAGTGTTTAATAGCCTTTCATTAGTGTTTGGTAGCGTTTTGTGAGTATTTGCTAAGGTTTGGTTGGTGTTTGGTAGACATTTGTGAGAGTTTGGTAGGGCTTTTTTACTCTTTGATAGGGTTTAGTGAGTGTTCTGTATGTCTGGTTAGTGTTTATTAGAGTATTATGTAGAGTTTGTTAGTGTTTGGTAAGGGTTTTATGAGTATTTGCTAGGGTTTGGTTGGTGTTTGGTAGACATTTGTGAGAGTTTGGTAGGGCTTTTTTACTCTTTGATAGGGTTTAGTGAGTGTTCTGTATGTTTGGTTAGTGTTTATTAGAGTATTATGTAGAGTTTGTTAGTGTTTGGTAAGTGTTTTATGAGTATTTGCTAGGGTTTGGTTACTGTATAATATTGTTTAGTAAGTGTTTGATAGTGTTTGGTAGAGCTTTGCTGGTGTTTTGTAGAGTTGTGTGAGTGTTTGGTAGGGGTTGTGAGTGTTTGGTTGAGATTTGCTGGAGTTTTGTGAGTGTTTGGTAAAGTTTGATATACAAGGCCTATAATGTATATAGTAGAGTTGTGTGAGTGTTTGGTTAGTGTTTTGTAGAGATTTGTAAGTGTTTGGTAGGGGTTGTGAGTGTTTGGTTGAGCTTTGCTGGAGTTTTGTGAGTGTTTGGTAAAGTTTGATAAGTGTTTGGGTTAGGCTTTGGTTAGTGCTTGCTAGGGTTTTGTTTGAGCTTGGTTGAGTTTGGTTAGTGTTTGGCATGGTTTTATGAGTGTTTGCTAGGGTTTGGTAGCTGTGTCGAGGAGGAGGGAGGGCCATCGGGCAAATCAGCCGAAGAGAGGGATACGTGCAGCAGTTCGGATAGTTCATCCGGTTCCCGCCTACTCCTTTCCATTTTAACCTGGTTACATTGGTTTGTGAATGCTTAGAATTGCCAACAACTCACCCTCCAAAGGCCATTCTGTCATGCATCAAGAACTGAGCAAGCGCTCATTCATTAGAGGAACAGTGTATGTGCGATTCCCTGCATGCTGCAATAAAGATCGGCCCTAAATCTAGACATGAATATCGGCTGATTCCGATCGTTGGCCAATCGATAGGTGCACCCCTAGTATTTGTAAGTGTTTGGTAGGGTTAAATGGTTGTTTGGTAGGTTTTGGTGAGTGATTGGTAGAGGTGGTCAGTGTTTGGTAGTATTGGCAAGCATTTGGATTGGTTAGCAGGGCTGGACTGGTAATCTGGCATACCCGGCATTTTCACAGTTGGCTGACACACTTTGGGGTGAATCAGAGGCAGACTGGCCATCGGGAAAACCGAGCAGGCTGATGGTCGGCCGCGAAACGGACCGAATGGGCCGCGATAAGATACAATTGAACTGACCACAAAACGGCTCTGTGATATGCAGAAAAGAATGGCGAACACCTAACCCCCCCGCTCAACTTTTGGGCCAGTTGCTATGTAAAATCCCGGGCCGATTTCTCTTCCCAGTCCAGCCCTGGTGGTTAGTGACATTTCTTGGATCGATGGCTGATGTGGTATTCAAAGGGTTGTCAAAGAATACCATGGTACTACCAACAACGATACTCCAATTGCCATGGTCCATGTCTAAAAAACATATTACCATGAAATGCATTTATTGTTAGTGATTGTTCACAGCCTTAATCAATCTACTGTACATAGAGTGAAAACACAGTATGGCAAGTCACTAGTGTTTAGGGTAGAGCTTTTCATCGCTCCAAAGTAAAGGTGTGTGTTACTGCTGAATCTGTCAGTGATGGAGGTTCCTCTCAGCTCAGCAGCTTCTGCTCCTCAGAGGTTCTCCAACATCCACCTCTCAGTTCAAATAACACCTGATGTTCTGCTCGCAGAGTTTGGGTGGTCTGCTCCATTTTCTGTCCATCGTGTGTTCGGTGGCTTAACGCCAGTTCTACTCTAAGAACTGCAAAGGTATGTTGAGTAACTCACGATTTGATGGTTGATTTTGAGGCCTCAGTTTGAAATCAGGGTGCTGGAAGATTACATAGTAGATATTTTAAGCAGAAGTTTCTCCTCAAAACTGGGCTGACCCATCCTTCTCACCACAAGCAGTTTCATAGTCCTGTGCCTGGATCAGAGATTCTTCAGAATGAGGTTTGATGGGTTTGCCTGGTACCAACGTTTGTGTCAGTCAAAGCTGGCAGGGTGAGTGTTAAAACAGATGTGTGATTTCTGGAATACAGTCTGTGAATTGTACAGAAGGATTATGGCTGGAAAATTCAATCTCTCATAAACATATTTTGTCTGCCCTGTATAAATCAAAGACTCCAATGTGCACAGAGGATGAAGGACACTTTAAAAATGGAGACTGGGAAATGTGGATATTGAGCCTGTTTTATTAGCATATGACTGCAAAGGAGTTTTGTGCACATTTCACTTGATTTAGGAATAATTGTTTGGCTACATTAAAGGCCTTGTGTGCATTTGTAAACTTTTTAAGTTTTGACTGTTGGAGTTTGGCGTTTGCCCTATTTGAACATTCAATAAATGTAAGTCTATGGGATTTTTCGGATTGTTTTTCTTGTTTTTTTGTCTGCTGTGCGAAAACTGTAATTCCTGCCAGTTAGAAAAGTAACAGCAACCCAAGTCAGAAGAGTCTGAGTGTCTGTACCAAGTTTGGTTGATGTAGCTTGAAAGTTCTTGGAGGAGTTACTCTTGATCATTTTGGTTTTTAAAAACTCGCTTTTAGCGCCACAGTAGACATTTCATCTAGGAACTGCCATAGTATGTACAATAAACCATGTAATATGATTTTGCTGTCTTGTGGCCCTCTTCCGCCTGTCGAGGCCCATTTGTCATAACGTGGAGGCCCGTTTCAGCTTATCTTGGCCAATTCTGCCCTGTTCTGCCTGAAAGGTCCTGGTTCTCCCGATGGCCAGTCCACCCCTGCTCCAAGCGGGTCTGAAAATTCTAAGGTAAAATAGAAGGATGTTCCGTGGATCCAAGCATCCACAGTCGTTGGCTGGATATTTCAGAGCTGTCATTCCTAAGGGAGTTCAGTTTACAGCTCTCCGGGCTGAAAGGAGAGCATAGGAAGGGTAAGAGGAGACCTCCTCCGGGACCAACCACACAGACTCCAATATTCCTCAGGTTCTCCTCCTCTAAAACAGACTCTCTTCTCCACATTCTCCACATTCCAAGATTACATTTTTACTCCATTGATGGTTAGGTTTGGGGTTTGGTTTAGGGCAGATGGTTATTATTCACAACTAAAAACAACTCGCTTTACAATGCTCTTTTGCCGTCCCTCTTTTGACATTTAACCAAGAAATTGGAACTCAGACATGCTCATATGTTCAGCACACTTCCAGCTTTTGCCACTTGGGGCAGTGATCTGAATTTCGGTGAGCACAAGATGATTTTAACTGAAGAACTTTCGAATTCACAGTGAGATGGTCTTATTATATTGAATAGTTCACCCAAAAATATCAATTGTGTCATTATTTCCTCGTGGTGGCGTAGTGAGGGTGGCGGAGGATGAATCTCAGTTGCCTCCGCATCTGAGACGTCAATCCGCGCATCTTATCACATGACTCGTTGAGCGTGTTACCGTGGAGACATAGGACGTGTGGAGGCTTCATGCTATTCTCCACGGCATCCACGTACAACTCACCACATGCCCCACCGAGACCAAGAACCACATTATAGCGACCACGAGGAGGTTACCCCATGTGACCCTACCCTCCCTAGCAACCAGGCCAATTTGGTTGCTTAGGAGACCCGGCTGGAGTCAATCAGCACGCCCTGGATTCGACTCCAGGGGTGGTAGTTAGCATCAGTACTTGCTGAGCTACCCAGGCCCCCAATAATGTGCTTTTTCAAATTGTTGGCCCACGTTAACATGTGCTAGATAGATGTCGTTGCCCATTTCAATGCCTCTCGCTGTAGTAGGCACAGTAAAAATGCATATCCTTGAGAATTTCACAGACTAAGGGACAACCAGACATTTGGACGATGTTTAAACAGAAAGCGCACACCACAAAACACATTTTTCAGGCTGGATCAGCTAATGTGCATGCACGTTCTTGAGTTGATTGACAGGCGATGTCTTTACCTGTAAGGGGCATTCCAATTTCTCCAATTTATTTTAACACCAGTGGTCTGTCTCTTCTAAACTGTCTCTGTTATGCAACACAGGTTGTTATTTGATCGGTCATTTTTATTTCCCTTTAGTGCTGAAATGCATGCGTTTGACAGGTTTTGCTGTGTCTTAACACTCTCCATGTTCATGGCCTATTGTCTTATCTTAAAAAGGGTGCATGATGTCCCTAATTCTGTTCATCACACTAAGTGATTGTATAGCTTCAGAAGATGTTGACTCGCCCCTTATCCGTGCCTGACCTTACCGATGCTCTCTTTTATCTGAATAGGAGGAAATCTCCAGAAGAGTGAAAGCTCTTGGTTTTGAAATCCTGTCCTCTCTGTGTGTTGAATGCCACTGCATTTGTGTGTGCATTTGTATGTTTATTCTCTTGTGGTTTGCATTTTGCACTTTTGACAGTAGCAACAAAGCAGTCGTTCCCTGAGCACAGAAGCGGCAGCTATTAAACATAATTTGTCTGGTATCCCTGAACTGCAAACTCACAACGGGTCTGGGAAAGAGAGAGAGAGAGAGAGACAGAGTGCGAGGCATTCTTCATGGTTGTAATGTGGAGATATTGGGCCCCGTGCAGCCGTGTGTGTGTGTGTGTGTGTCACGCAGCGACCCTGTGGCTCGCCGGGACCTCCCTCAGGATGCTGTGAGAGTGTGTGTGTTTTAAGGGGTAGGGTGACAATCTAAGAGGGACTCCCCACTCCAACTCAGCTCCTGAGGGCTGAGATCAAGGACTCCTACGGTCAGTCAGGCACCAGCACTCCTGAGGGAATTACACGCCTGTCATCCTCGCAATCTCGCTTTCTTTTTAGCTTGTCTTGTGGTCATCTCCACCATTGGACGATTCTCATGAATTCTGTCAAGGAAATGTCCTGGTTATATTTAACCCCAAATTAATACTACCCAATTATCATTAACGTAAAGTGTCCCAGATGTTTGACTTGTACTATTCCCATTGTTTATAATGATGCCTCTCATTAGTGTAACATACACTTTTTTACTGTATTACAGTAAAATCAAATGCTGTTGTACATTTTTTAAGTTAAAATCAGCATAAAAATGAAAGGTTCCAAGTGAGTTTTACTGTGATGTACACTGATGAGCCAAAACATTATGACCACTCACAGGTGAAGCGAATTATGTTGGTCATCTCCTAACAAGTCAAGGTCTGGGTAGAGTAGATGGTAAGCGAACAATCAGTTCTCGTAGTCGACGTGTTGAATGCAGGAGAAATGGGTGGGAGTAAAGACCTGAGCGACTTTGACAAGGGACAAACTGTTATGGCCAGACGACTGGGTCAGAGCATCTCTGAAACGGCAAGGCTTGTGGGATGCTCCTGTTCAGTAGTGGTGAGTACCTACCGACAGTGGTCCGAGGAGAGACAAACCACAAATCGCCGACAGTGTGTTGGGCGTCCAATGCTCATCGATGCACAAGGGCAACAAAGGCTATCCCGTCTGGTCCGAACCAACAGAAGGTCTAATGTGGCACAAGCCACAGAACATTGTAATGATGGTAACGGGAGGAATGTGTCATAACTCACAGTAGTCGCAGACCAGTCAGATTGCCCATGACGATCCCTGTCCACCATCGAAAACGGCTACAATGGGTACGTGAGTTTCGGAAGTGTACGCGTAGTGTAGTTCAGCGGGAAGACTAGCACACTATGCCATGTTCATGTGCGCCATTTACTTGGGGAAGTGATGGTACCAGGATGCACTGTGGGAAGATGACAAGCCAGTGGAGGGAGTGCGATGCTCTGGGCAATGGTCTGCTGGGAAACCCTGGGTACGGCCATTCATGTGGACTTCAATTTGACATGTGCCACCTACCTAAACGTAGTTGCAGACCAGGTACACCCCTTCATGGCAATGGTATTCCCTGATGACAGTGGCCTATTTCAGCAGGATAAAGTGATCAGTCTCCTTAATATCTCGAATGGTTTCTCTTCGACAGCAATGAGATTAAATGGAGATTAAAACATCTTCTCAGATGTTTCTTCAGAGTAAAAATACCCCAGTATGTCTGTATGTTATTTACTCTATCAGCAACACATCTGTGTATGTCTTCCTAGCACCTGCCTAGCAATGCCCTAGCAGCCACCAATAAATCTATTCTAATTCTCCTGGTTAAATTACAGTAGATGAGAAATGTTTGTGTCCATATTAAGATCTCTGACTTTTGGTATCTGAGTGAAATCTGAGCCCAGTTTGAGACATTGTTGAGATCTCTTCTGAAACTCTAGAAGAGACACATCTAAGAAGCTGGAGCCTAAAAGTCTACAAATGCTCTCCGCTTAATCTCATTACCTTCTTGGAGAAACCACTGATATACTGAATTATTGAGATCTAATTTGTAATTTTTCGTTACTCTAGTGCTGCAATTTTTTCATTTCTCAGAGGAAAGGAGGGACTTCTGAGTTATGTCCCCTGGTCCCCCTGCACTCCTGTGGCCCAACACACACACACACACACACACACACACACACACACACACACACACACACACACACACACACACACACACACACACAGACACGCTCTGGAGCCATGATGGCCTGACAGGATTGGTCTAGATGGGGAGCTCACAGTAAACGGTCCAACTCAGCTATTCTTTATGTGGTAATATGTGTCTGCAAAAAGTCAAAGAGAGAGAGAGACAGCAAAATAGAGAGTCTCTGTTTTCTAGGAACTTGACCCTTATCAAGCCTACACTACTTTGTTATTGTGGTCTTACTCAATTACCAGACCCCAAACCAAACACGCACACAGCTCAACTCAACTCAACTCAACATAGGCCCCAGAGGAAAAAACTTAAAGCATCATTCAGTGTTTTGTATTTAGCCTGAAAATCTATGCATGTCAACATTAAATCATCTAGCTATGCAGACTTGATTTCACACACTGCTGTCTTCTGAAATATATCACAACAATTCAAAAAGTAACCAGACTGATTTCAGATTGCAGAACTCGCGTCACTGCCCCCAGTGGCCGAAGCTGGAAGTGTTGTTAAACGTATTGGCACATGTTAGCTTCAGTTTTGTGGTGAAATGTCCACAGCTTGGCACCAAAGGTGAGTTGTAACATCTAATGCAGTCAAAAGTAATGTATATTTTATTAACCTTATGCCCAAATGCCAACCCTGAGCCTAACCAGTGGAGTAACAATGACATTTTAGAGAGAAAATGCAACCTCTGATTCGTGCTTATCGTTGTTTATGCGGACCCGATTACTTCCTGGTTCCCACAAGACCAGAAGTCATGTGTTCGAGGTCTATAGAGGGAAATGTGTTGACGCTAGAACTGATGGGGGATGGCACTTATTAGTAATTCGGTTGAATGTAATGAATGTAAATACATGTTGATGCATCACAGTACTCACTGCATTCTCAGCATTGCCACAAGGGGTGCTGTAGGAAACATTCACTTAAACCATCTTCTTCTACTGTCGGTTTTCTCCTAAAATTGTTCTATTATTATGTTTGGAATGACATATTACCATACTACTATTACCAGTTCCTTAGGAGGGCATATATTAAGATTTAAGTCTTGTAGTTTTTGAGTTTGAGTTAGTTTGCAGTCATTATAATGGGCTTTATATAAATACAATTGAAGTCTATGGTATGTCCTCAGCTAGATAAATGGGTACACAGCTATAGTTTTTAACTGTTCCTAAATCTGACAAAATCTTTACAGTTGATGCATAAATACAGTAAACACTCTTTCTATTTTTGTATTCTAAATGCAGCAAATTTTCTTTTAGGAGTTGGCTTAGGGCTACTCTAGATTAATTATAATTAGCTTTATATAAAAACAATAGAAGTCTTTGGTATGTCCCCATTTAGATAGCTAAGTAAACGTGTGTGTGTGTGTGTGTGTGTGTGTGTGTGTGTGTGTGTGTGTGTGTGTGTGTGTGTATTAATTAACTCTGTTGTTAGCATAGCAAATGGTGTAATAAATCTCAATTGTTGAAACAATGTAATCTGGCTGAAATCAACAGACCGGATGTCTCTGTCCCACTTTAAATATCAGTGAGAGAGAAATTTAGTCTCATTAAAACTGAGATTGCAGCATATGTCCTTCTGTCTGTGCTATGTGGATCTTTCTATCAGTCTCAGGTTGAGAGAGAGAGACCCAGACACACACAGGGAGAGAGAGAGAGAGAGAGAGG
The DNA here is from genome assembly GCF_025860055.1 of Xyrauchen texanus. Lineage (NCBI taxonomy): Eukaryota > Metazoa > Chordata > Actinopteri > Cypriniformes > Catostomidae > Xyrauchen > Xyrauchen texanus. Next base: position 45,192,432 of record NC_068287.1, read on the forward strand.
TGGGTTTTGTAGTGACTGGGTGGCAGGGTGAGTGTGCGGGGCCTCCCTGGCTGGCGCCTGAAATTTTACCTTCCTATTCATCAGGCTGGTGTATTAATAATAACAGCACATCTGGATTCACTTACTGTCTACAGTTAACCCTTTACAGAGACGCTGTCCTCTCAATCTCTACTCTCTATGTTACCCTCCTCTAATTCTTCCATTCTCTCCTCTCAGTCTCTCCTCGCCATACATATTTCAAAGAGAATTATTCCTTAAACAGACTCTGAAGTTCGCCAAATAGTATGTGGCTACAAGGACAGGTTGCACCGAATACCGCTAATAAAGTAATGCATATCCAAAATGATACAGAATGACCACACAAGAGTCAGGAATAGTCATGATGTGTACTTAAACCAGCCTAAGGTGATTAGCTGGTCACCTGGCCTAAACTAGCTGATCAGATTGATCTGTTTACTGGTTTAAGAGGGGTTTTAGCACATTTCAGCTGGTCATACTCAGAGATCTGCTGCTGAATAGCTAAACCAGCTAAACATCAGCTTAACCAAACTCGGATACCAACTAAAACCCACTTAAGCCAGCTTGTCCAGGTTGGTAGATTGACTAAACCAACTAAAACCAACTTGTCGAGGCTCGGAGGCCAGCTAAACCATGTAAAACAGGCTAAACCCACTTAAACCATCTTGTCCAGGCTAGGAGACCAGCTAAATCCGCTTAAGACAGCTTTTCCGTGTTGGAAGATTGACTAAACCATGGGTTCTCAACGAGGACGCGTTCAAATGATGCCAGGGGGCGCTAAGAGCAAATTAGTAGAGTGGGGGATGTTAGGTTACAAATGGGGGATGTTTATCAGTCATAATAATCAAATCTATCATCAAGTTCCTCTTTGCATTAAAACGTTTATCTAGAATTATCTAGACTATATCAGTTGGTTGGGGTAAGGGAATGAAGTAGGGGGGTGTTCATAAAAAAATGGTTGAGAACTACAGGACTAAACCAAATTAAACCAACTTCTCGAGGCTGGGAGACTAGCTAATCCATTTTAAACCAGCTTGTCTTTGCTGGAAGACAGGCTAAACCCACTTAAACCAGCTTTTCCAGGCTAGGAGAGCAGCTCAGCATGCTTAAACCCGCTTGTCCATGCTGGGATCCCAGTTTTAACCAATTTGTCCAGGCTGGGAGACCAGCTAAAGCATCTTAAACCAGCTTGACTAGGCTGGAAAACAGGCTAAACTCACTTAAACCAGCTTTTCCATACTAGGGGACCAGCTAGGCCCCCTTAAACACACTTGTTCATGCTGGCACACCAGTTTAAACCAACTATTCCACTATTCCAACTACTTCTTATATTATGTCATACATTTTTCAAAATCAGGCAGAGGGGTAATCACTAGCATGCAAGCAACAACGAGAGTCTTTTGGGTATACTGCAGTCTCGTCACATTTGTACTTTTTGTTTAGCCTCTCATTCAGCTCATAAAAACACGCTGCTTGATCATAAGGAAGGATTACATCAAGATGTAGATTGGAATGCAGGTGCGGAATTTCATATGAATAAAATAGTCTACTCCTCTCTCACCGTTGCTGGCTTGCCAGTGATTACCCATCCACGTGCCAATGCTGGCACGCATGCCATAGGTTGCCGACCCCTGAGCTAGATTATCTAACCAGTATGTACAGGCTAGGAGACCTGCTAAACCTGCTTAAACTGGCTGACATAGGCTGGGAGACCAGCTAAATCCACTTAATACAGTTTGTTTAGGCTGGAAGACAGGCTGAACCCACTTAAACCAGCTTGTCCAGGCTGGAAGACCAGGTAAACCATCTTAAACCATCTTATCTAGGCTGGAAGACCAGCTAAACTTCCTTAAACCAGCTTGTCCAGACTAGGAAACAAGCGAAGCCCGCTTGAACAGGCTTGTCCACGCTGGAACACCAACTTAAACCAACTATTCTTTGCTGGAAGACCAGCTAGACCAGATTAAAACAGCTGGTCTAGGCTGGAAGACCAGCTAAATCCACTTAAACCAGCTTGTCCAGGCTGGAAGATTGACTAAACAAACTTGTCTAGGCCGGAAGACCAGGTAAACCGTCTTAAACCATCTTATCTAGGCTGGAAGACTGGCTAAACTTCCTTAAACCAGCTTGTCCAGGCTAGGAAACAAGCAAAGCCCACTTGAACAGGCTTGTCCATGCTGGAATACCAACTTAAACCAACTATTCTTTACCAGATTAAACCAGTTTGTCTAGGCTGGGAGACAGGCTAAACCTGCTTTAACCAGCTGGTCTAGGCTGGGAGACAGGCTAAACCTGCTTTAACCAGCTGGTCTAGGCTGGAAGACCAGCTAAATCCACTTAAACCAGCTTGTCCAGGCTGGAAGATTGACTAAACAAACTTGTCCAGGCTGGAAGACCAGGTAAACCATCTTAAACCATCTTATCTAGGCTGGAAGACCGGCTAAACTTCCTTAAACCAGCTTGTCCAGGCTAGGAAGCAAGCGAAGCCCGCTTGTCCATGCTGGAACACCAACTTAAACCAACTATTCTTTGCTGGAAGAACAGCTAGACCAGATTAAACCAGTTTGTCTAGGCTGGGAGACAGGCTAAACCTGCTTTAACCAGCTGGTCTAGGGGCTGGGAGACAGGCTAAACCAACTTATTCCAGCTTTTCCAGGACGGGAGACCAATAGACCATCTTAATCCAGCAAACCACCTTAGGCTGATTTAAGCCTTTGTAGCAAGGCGAATACTAAAGACTCTTGTTTACCGAGATCAGAGCATGTCTCCATGATTGTCTTTACTCTTGGAGCAAGTAATTTATACAGGCCAAGTGTCTACCCTTTGGAAAGGGGGGAACCCAAAATCAGCAGGGGGCTATTTACTTGGCCAAATGTTGGCTCGGTATTGGCCAAACTTGGGCAGGTCCATTTGGCTGTGTACCTGCCGTCCGTGGCACTGGCATAGTGGCGCGGCACAGGTGAGAGAGATCTGCATCGTACCAAAGTGACAGCCCCTCAAAATAGCACTCTAACCACAACCACTTTGACTCACACAACCCTGGCGATGTTACTGCAACACATCCAGACACACACACACACACACACACACACACACATGAAAAGACAGTGGACATCACTCATCCACACAGCAGTCAACACTAATGATGTCATCAACAGGCGCCCAGCCAGACTCACACAAACTATAGAGTAGCAGCAACCCGTATAAAGAGACGTATTTAGCTCTGTCGAGAGAAAGAGTGGCTTCTGTTTTTCCAAAGCTATGGATAGAGCTCTACCTCCTACTGAGAAACACATACGTAAATAAACACATTTATTCTCTATACATATTATATGTCTGTATAATATATTTATTTATATGTACTGTATATATTTGAAAAGAGCACGTCAGCCTTGTCAAAACACACTTGACAAACAACTCGTTATGGAGCTAATAATTTTCTAGCAAAAACAAGTGTGGAGAAATTATGGCGTGTGTTTATCTAAGCGAGCGCTACTGGGGAATTTCTCAGCGAAAATAAATAACGTTAATTGAATAAATGAAGGCTGGTGAAAAAAATAGCAGCACACCTCTGGATTCTGGTCTCACATTCATTAGGTTTACAAATGTAAGGGTGTAGATTAAACACCATTTAAGCCATAGTGGATTCACTTTAAAAACTGGAATGAAATTCATTGGTGGCAAACATAATAGTTCTGTTCTAAAGCCTATTGAATACATCGACAACATCCCAACTGAAAAAGATCCTCATCCCTAACCTTATGTGAATGCATATGCAGCATTCTTGCAGGTTTTTGAGGAGTGCACATGTGCATGAACAGACCGAATAACAAACCTCAAAGGATGGAGCCCAACAACAAGTCAACACAGCTGAAAGAATTCAACATTTCTGGGAGTACTGTGGGAAAAGCACATATGCAATAAACTATACCCATTTATACGCAACAATGTACAATTTTGACAGTCCCTAACATTTGTGTATATGCTGCTGGTACATTGGGGGAATCCCAGAGTTTAACATAACAGGGAACCCCCACTATTGTAGCGCAATCCCGCTACATGTCGCGATTGAAAATTAAGGAAACAAACACAACAACAACTCTGGAATATCTGAAAATAAAGCAAAGCAACAGAGAATAAAATAGCGAAGTCTTCCTTGTATGCAATGTTTGTTATTTACACAAGTGTTGCAGCAAATGACATTGCTATGGAGTATACGTAACTTATACAGTGCATGTAAATGCGAACAGCACTTTCTCACAATAATCTTCTTTCAGGCAATAAGCCGCTTTCTGGTGTCCATGGAAACGTCCAAAAAAAATACATATCATACACCAATATTTGTACTCAATTTATATTAGTACTACAATGTACTTTTTACCTTACCCCTAACCCTAAACCTAACCCTACACCAATAGTAGTTAAAGACACCTAATATAAAGTGGGACCAAAATGCTTAAACCAGCCATAGTGGTTTGCTGGTCTTAGCTGACTTAAGCAGGTTTAGCTGGTGCACTAGGGCATCAGCCTGGCCAAGTTGGTATTCAGCTGGTTTAGCTGGTCAGTCAGCTGGTCTCCCAGTCTGAAAAGGTGACTAGTGACCAAAAACCCTCTTAAACCAGCAAACCAGCCTGACCGCAGGCAGTAACCAGTAGGGACGGAACTGTTTTCTACCATTACTTTTCTGTTCTAAATAAACATGATAGTTGTTTTCCTCTACTTTATCCACCATCTTGAATGAAAAACATTGCTGAATGCATCAAAATGCATCTTGGTTTTTGCCTTATTTATTAAGGAAACTGTAAATTAAAAGCTGGCTTATATTTGTATTAAAATTGGTCTGCTTATAAGTCATCCTAATTTGCATTGCCTACTTTTTGAAACAGCCTTAACAGGGTCTGAAGTCTCAACTTTAGACAGACTGTCCACAGTCCAAACACCTCTAAAGTTTGTGTATTTCTGTATGTGCAAGCGTAAATTCAAAGTCAGCTCCTGATGAAATTAATGATGGGTGAGTTAATTTACACTCTCTCCAATAATGATAAATCATTTTTTATGAAATTGTAAATCATTGTTGAACATTAACCAATTACTTTATCACTAATATAATAGTTTACAAGTCTCTATTTTATAGATAGCTATGTAGCAGTTGAAGAACAAGTCACATAGTAACTATCTATTGAATTAGCTAATGCTAGCTAGCATGACTGGGAATGTTAACCAAACAGGGCTGTGTTTCCCACAAGCATTGCAAGCTTAAGTTGATCGTAGAGACCATTGGCACCAATGGTTTCTAAGATCAACTTCGGCTTACGATGCTTTTTGGAAACGCTGCCCAAGCCAGTTGAGATGTTTGTGTCACTCTAAAAGCCATTTTGAGTTAAATTTAATGGGAAGCCACTTCAGTGGAGCTCAGTTGCACAGAGTCTTAACTGGGCGCCATTGATGGAGTACGTACATTCATATAAGATTGAATCTTGAGATGCTGTATGTCGTTCTCCTGCATTAACCAAATTTGTCCACAGACATTTCCTTTTTTTAAATAAAGTTTTGGATGGGAGGCTAGCTAAAATCTTATGCCTGTATTGTATCTATTTGAATCTGTTTGTTTGTCGCTGTAAAGCAGTTCAATGGAAAGGAGGAGGTGAGAACCGGCTTGATAATATAAATAATAGTTTAATATAAAACTGAAACAAAAGACAAACACACACACACACATGACGGACATATCTGTAAACGATCTCTCTCTCGTCGCACCACCGCAATCGGCCTTTATCCCTCTCGGAGGCTTAATTAGTCTGATAAGGGACCAGTGTATAATCACGACCCGGACCCGCCCTCCGCCCTGCCACATTCCTCCCTCGTTCTTTCAGGCTGGGGAGCCCCTGGCATGACGTACACCCCTGGGGAGGGGCGTGGCTTTCGCCCCATCTGCTGGCAGGTCATCCACGTCTACCTGGATGAAGGAGGGGACAAGGGGAGGGAAACAGAAATATAAAAATTGGGGGGGAGGTTAGTCCTGTAACAGTGTAGTACCCCCCCAGAAAAAACACTGTAAAATTTAAACGAGAAGGAAAAGGCCAACGCGGAGTGACAGTGAGAGAGAGAGAGGAGAGAAAGATGAAAAAAAAACCACTTACTCGCCAGTTCTCCGATACGCAGTAGCTTGTTCCTCGGCCACTCATCCACCCTCTAACGGACGACAGCCGTGCCTCTCCGGGGAACGGAAGTGGTTACCCAGCCCCTGGCAGCGGTTCTCCCACTCCAGGCGGTCGGCAGCTAGCCCCTCTCCACTCCAGCCGCCGGTAGGGGACTCCTCTGCCTCTGGCAGCGGCCCTGACCACTCCAGGCGGTCGGTTAGGAGCCCCTTCTCCCCTCACAGTCGGCGGCTGTTCCTCCGCTTCCAGGCATCCGGGCTCCTTGTCCCCTGCAGACGGCCGTGGCTGCTTCATTGGGGTAGATGGTAGTGGCGAGAACTCTACTACGGCGTATCCCTCCTCCTTCCCGGATTTCGGCACCAGTGTAAAGCAGTTCAATGGAAAGGAGGAGGCAAGAACCGACTTGGCGACATAAATAATATTTTAAAGATCAACTTAAACAAAAGACAAACACACACACATGACTGACATGTCCATAAATGATCTCTCTCTCCCACACCATCCTCCACAGTCGGCCTTTAGCCCTCTCAGTGGCTTGATTAGCCTGATAAGGGACCGGGTGTGTAGAATCATGACCCGGCCCCGCCCTCTGCCCTGCCACAGCTGCCACTCCCTATAAGCAGATTTTGCAGTCTGCGTAGGGCACCAACCCCATAAGTGGGGAATAAAAAGTCCACTGGTTGCCCTTCTTCGCACATGTTGGTTGGTCTCTATGGGAATAAAAGTTGTTAATTTTAATATGAGTCAAGTCATATGATATCTTATGATTTCACCATCTTGTACAAATTATTACCAGTTGTCTTGAGACTATGTTGGACCACTTTTAACATCAGGAGTGTGCCTATGCAGCTCACAACATTTTGGAGCAGATGTTATACTCTTTGTTATTTATTGTACGCCAACAGAAAGGAGTGCTTTGAAGGAGCGGGTTTAGATGCACTCTAAACTAAACACCATCCATCCATCCATGTGTTTCATTCTAAACACTGACCTTAGACCACAAACTGCCAAAAACGTTCACATGTTGTTTAAACATGTTGAACTGAAGCTCTTTGCCCTGTAGATCTTAACTGCCACAGGTCCTCTGAGCCCCTGCGGCTCTACATTGGCGGGGGACCCTCGATTCCTCCATCTATCTCAGTATGTGCTGTTTTGCTTCATTAAGCACGCACAGGACATCGAAACATCGCCCCTCCATCCATCAAACCGCCTTCTGTTTATTTTCAAAGTAAAGAAATGCCAAGCAGGTTGCATCAGTGGACTGTATGCTAGCTGTATGTATGCAAGCGTGAGGCGTGAGAGTGTGTGATTCACCTGTCATAGTGTCCCTTTAGAGCCGTGGCACAAAGTATTCCTGCTTTCAGCGCATCTGAACTGAAAGGCACATTGATGGCGGCACGGACAGAAATAACAGCTGATGTCATGTGTTATGGGATGGAGAAACTGTGAGAGTCAGAGTCACTGTGAAACATACAGGCATTATTCGATCCCTGGCAGCGAAGCTTCATTAATCTGATAACAGATTAAGCTCTAACCATTGTGTGTCCGTGTTTTCACACAGTTTGTGTTTAAATGAGAGTTTATAGGCAGAGAGCAGATCACCGTGTGAGAACAATGCTAATGGCAATGCAAGAAGACTTGCCTCTTAAATGCCTCGGATGCTTTTATTTAATAGTTAAACCCAAAACATTCCCTCTTGAATTGAGGTGTCGATCGAATGGAGTTGTTTTCTGTGGCTCCATTCAATGTGACTATTCAAAGATAACTGCATGCAATTTTTGTATAATCCGCAATAAACCTTAATTCTAACTAGAGTAATTTACTGTCATAAAAATGTGAATGGAAAATACCTGTGCAAAACTCCCTATTACAATGCTAGGGTGTTGTCAGGGGTTCCCATGTAGTTGGTAAGGTTTTCTGAGAAGGTTTAAACTGATAAAAAGTTTAAATGATATGCATTAAACACTTAAAATGTAATGCATCGCTAAGCATTTGCTAGGGTACACATCTAACTCAAGCTGGGGGTCTGGGGACCAGGTCCAGCAATGCAACTAACTCATCCTTCCCAGCTCTGCTCCTGGGCTTGCGAGGATGCCTGTGTGTGCACACAAGGAGATAGAAGCCGGCTTCCCGAGAAGAGGCATGCTCTGTGTTTTTATGGCAGTGTTGATAAGGCATCCTCAGCCCAAACAAGGCTTATTAATTACATGGGCCTTCTCTTCTGCTGCCCAACTCACTTCCTGGGCCTGGCTGAAGGACGGCCCTAAGAGGCAGGGTGCCGATGACGAGAGAGAGGGGCAGCACTGATGCGCACTCTTTGGCTGCCCACGCGGGAATGCTACTTCCTCAACCAAGCCCTAAGGTCGGAGTGGGCATATAGAGAATCCTCTCCGGGCCAGCTCACTCCCTCGCTCACACCTGGGCAGAAACAGAAAAACATGGCTGCATGATGGCCTCAACCAACCGCAGGGTAAATGCTTATTAAGTGCCAGTTACACTTTTGGCGGTTTGGGGTTAGGGTTAGGGTTAGGGTTAGGGTTAGGCCGTCCCCGTGGATTTTCTGCTCCGCTCCAGGCTTTATATCTAACCGGCGAACCAGAGGGCGAGTGATGTCACTGTTGGTGCCCAACTGCACCGTCTCTGCCCACAAAACTGGCCGCATTCTCCACCACTGTGGTGAGGTGAGCAAGAGACGGAAACAGTGGGTATGGCCTCTTAGAGGTGTTAATTGGAAATAATAATAAACATAACATGTTAAAAATGGGGAACAGAAAGTGTCCATGGGGTCTGAGAGGACGCCATTGTGTGCACACAAGGAGATAGAAGCAAGCTCCCCAAGAAGAGGCACACTGCGTTTTTATGGCAACGTTGATGATGCGCCGTCCAATTCAGGTGTGCATCATCAGCCGCTGCCCAAAGGAGGCTTCTTTATAATGCGCCTCTTCTCTTCTTCTCTTTATACACACACACACACACACACACACACACACACACACACACACACACACACACACACACACACACACACACACACATGTTGTGTTTCCATGTTTTATGGGGACTTTCCATAGACATAATGGTTTTTATACTGTACAAACTTTATATTCTATCCCCTAAACCTAACCCTACCCCTAAACCTAACCCTCACAGAAAACTTTCTGCATTTTTACATTTTCAAAAAACATAATTTAGTATGATTTATAAGCTGTTTTCCTCATGGGGACCGACAAAATGTCCCCACAAGGTCAAAAATTTCGGGTTTTACTATCTTTATGGGGACATTTGGTCCCCACAAAGTGATAAATACACGCTCACACATACACACACACACACACAGAGTCCTTGTATTTCTGTTAAAATATGTGAGCTGGTAGCAGTGTGTAAGGTGTCTGCCAGTAAAGGGGTCTGGTATATTTCATTACATATTACGTATATTTCAGAAAACAGTAGGGAGGCCAATCATACAGCTCTCTGGGTCTCTGTGCGCTTGCAGTAAACTTGTATCCTTGAGCTACAATAAAAATGTCCAGAACCTGCATTGCAATTGTGTGACTGAATCTGTCATATTGAGACCAAAAATGGATATCTCCCCTCCATTGTACAAGTTGCTATCGCCTAACTAGACGGTGGTGTCACATGGTACCTGTTACTTTTCTCAGTGCTGGCCAGGATGCATGAACTCACAGTCGTTTATTATTACTGGATGAGGATTTAAAAAAAATGCTTTTATCTGGGTAGCTCAGTGAGTAAAGACGATGACTATCACACCTGGAGTCACGAGTTCGTATCCAGGGCGGGCTGAGTGACTCCAGCCAGGTCTCCTAAGCAACCAAATTGGCCCGGTTGCTAGGGAGGGTAGAGTCACATGGGGTAACCTCCTTGTGGTCACTATAATGTGGTTTTCGCTCTCGGTGGGGCCTGTGGTGAGTTGTGCGTGGATGCCACGGAAAATAGCTTGAAGCCTCCACAAGCCACATGATAAGATGCGCGGATTGACGGTCTCAGACATGGAGGCAGCTGAGATTCATCCTCCTTAGAGCACATTGTGAATTACAAACTGAAGAGAAAAAAAAAGGAACTATCCAGTGTAAAACGTCTCCGAATGGATATAAAACGTTCTTAGATTTAGATACGGTTGAATGGAGGATTTGGTTTTGAAACGTCAAGCGCCCCCTACAGGAAAGAAAATCACAAGACTGGAATTTCGGTCTGTAGGTCAGTTACCCACACAAAACATTCATATGAATTTAGAAAACATGAAATGTATCACATGAGTCATATGTGGAGTCGGTGAAGATGTTAAAAGAGTCCATAGCAGACGTTTCAAATGAGCAGGTAAGAATTGTAATTTTCTGAAAGGATCATTTTGTTCTGAAATATTAACCCCAATGCTTTTTCTGAATGTTTGATATGATACAGTGTATCAATATTTAAGAGTATGCATTGAATTGGGGATGCCGGGATTATACAGTTTCACTATTAACCGCAATTAAAAATATCATGGTTAATTTAACCTTAAGAATCTAGAATCCACGGTTACAACTTAAATAAATGCTTTATTTACACGTGGCAAAAATATTATATATAATGTCTAAATATATAATACAAAAGTGTTTTTCGTAAGATTTTGTGAGCCTAAATGAGAAAACTCTGTGTGGGTACTGGAGCTGTTGCTATGGTTACGGATGGTGGCCGCGTGGTGCGTTAATGGCCAGGTGTCCCGAACTGAACGTGAACATTCAATTTACGTGAAACTAAAGCTTAAACACATGAATTCCAAAATGCAGAAGAGAAATTCGAACTACCAGATTCATATCCATCAAAAAAGCGACTTAAATCGGCTGTTTGGCAGCATTGAAATGACTGACTGAAGACGACGGAAGTGCACAGAAGACCTAGAAAGACACATTCTACCAATGGGATGGGGTGCTCCACTAGTTGTGCAACAACAAACTAGCAAGTTTAATATCTTTATCTGTGGTGATTTTAAAGTGATGAATTAAAGATGCCACTTTGTGTAATATTTAAGCGTGCTGACAGCGTGCGGTGCATTTTCATGTAGTTACTATCAGCAAGTAAACTTTGAAAAGTTGCATCATCGTGCTCATTATGTAAAGCATAGCTTCTGTATAAATCATCACGTTCAACAATAGTCCATATTTAGTCACGATCGGACATTAAATTGCCTGCTGAAAGCAATGTTCCCGTTATTCTGCATAGTCCACAGGCTTATTTGTAAGGTGTTGTGGACAGTATTCAGAGTCTGTTGCTGATTAATTTATGCACTTTTGAAGCACTCTGTTTAAACTTAAGCACATCACTGAGCTTCGGATGCACATAAGCGGTGTTGTGCCCCAGTCGGGAGCTTCTGAAACTCTAGAGGAGGCACGTGTGAGGTTACTGGAATCTTTTTGTCAAGCAAAAAGTCTGAAAGCTGGAGACTTCAGCAAACATCTGCACTTGCTCTCTATTTAATCCCATTGTTGTCTTGGAGAAATATATCAGAGATATTGAAGAGATCTCACCCAATACTGATCTACTGTACATTTAGGGACAGGTGAGGATGTCCTTTCTTTAGAAGAGATCCTCATCTCTGTTTTGTGATTTGATAACACTTCTCCAAAATATGTATGCTTTTTGAGATGTCTTCTAAGCTATGACAATGCCCAGTCAGACCAAAAATACACCTGCAGCTTGTGCCCCAGACTTTCACAGTCTCTTCGTACAGAAGTAAATGAGTTGAAGGTGTGAATGAGCTCATTCACACAGAAACAGAGATGCATTTATCTCTCTGCTTGCTTCACGGTCAA
>NC_068287.1:45209417-45217045 GCF_025860055.1 Xyrauchen texanus
TACTGGATGAAAGTTATATTTATATATATATCTGATACATATATCTGGATTTAAGTTCCAAAAACTGTTCCAAATGCCATCTGATATATATATATATATATCATATATACACTGTATACATAAATCTGGACTTTATTTACCAAAAAAAAAAGTTATAAAAGCGTGATTTCACATTTTGTTTCCAGATTTAAGTTCTAAAATCTAGAATTTGATATATATATTACTGGACTTAAGTTGTAAAAAACAAAAAACAGCTTGTCTGAATAATATTGCTAGGCTTGAGTTATAAAACCTTTTAAAAATAAGCATTTTAATGGATGAAAGCTATAAATAAAAAAACATTTACATATATCTGGATTTAAAGTCCAAAAACCATCTGATACCCGTCTGTATGTAAATACTGTATCTGACGGTATTTGGACTGTTTTTATACATATACAATATATATATATATAAACATCTAATCAGAGATGTGTTTTTGGACAAATGTTAAGAAACTCTGATCTGATACAAGCTTCTGGACTTAAGTTATATAAAGTAATGTTTTATTTAGTATTTTAGTAACTGTATAATAACTTTCACTGAAAGTCATTTCATGCTTAGATGATTCATATGTGAATCAGTGTTTAATGACATTTCAAACTATTTGAATGCACATTAGCTAATGATTAGTTAACCATTATGTAATGAACAAATGTCTGTTAATCCCATTTATGAAAGTTTGTTATAAAGTGTTTCTTTGATTTGTCATTGTATGCACTATCATGTGCAGGAATGTATTGTATGTATATGTCGTGCCATCCTGTAAAGATCTCGCTACTTGTAAAAAAACAGTATTATGTGTACTATCCAGAGTCTACTGTATTTGTGGAAAATATTGGTAAATGTTTGTATTTATATTGCAGAGAATGGCCCGTAGAGCCGTTTGAGATGATTTATTTGGTTTTCCTATGTTTGGGAAACGCCGCTGTGACGACCGCAGATTTTATTATGGATTTGTAATGTCCCACAGCTGTGCTCTGACAACGATTTATCCTGTAAATTAAGATGAACTGTTATTTATTCTTTATATTCAGATAATAAAATATCCGTAAAATCGCAACAAATGTCACATTTGAGCTTCAAGTCATTGTTCCTTTTCATGACGCCTGTGAAGAAACTTCAAAGAGATTCTCCTAAATTTACCATGAAATATTCTCACCTGGTTTAAGGGCACCGTAACCGGGCAACCGCTGGCGATGCTCTCAGGGGCCCCTTTATAAATGTAGTTTCATTGCATAAGGCTTAAAGGATGCTGTCAATACAAGTCAAGCTCAGTCGACAGTATTCGTGGAATAATGTTGAGTACCAAGCAAAAATCTGTGTTACAGTACGACACAATGGAAGTGAATGGGGCCCTTCTCAATAAACGTTAAAATACTCACTGTTTCAGACTTATAGCCACACGACGTAAACAATATGTGTGCTAACATCAATTTAGTGTGATAAAATAACTTACTAACTTTTTCTGTATAAAGATATAGTAAATTTGACAACTTCGTTGTCATGATGACATAACGCTGTAAAACCTAAAATGACGATTTAAACAAAATGACAACTCAAATAATACACAAGGATTAACAGAAGAATGAATGTACGTGCTTTTATAAAATAATAAGCTTCACATTTCTGCCTTTAAACCCTCCAAAAATGGTCCCCATTGACTTCCATTGTAAGTGCATCACACATAATCTTTCCATTTTTAAAGGAAATGAGAGGTGAATTATAAACATTATGAAAATGCTATTTGTTTTAATAAATTTTTTAAATGCAAACTATATTGTAAAATATGTGCAGGATGCAGAATGTTAAATAACATGCTCAAAATGAGTCCTCAGACTTTTGGGCTTCACTGTATATACATTTGTAAACATTATATAATGCTTCTTAATGAATTAGTAATCAAAGTTATAAGAAAGCGCTAGCAGAGTTTAAATGACGTACCGCCCCCTTTGAGGTAGATTAACCGTATTTTACGCATTAGTTAATTCAAACAATTGTTAACATTCATAGCCTGAGAACACCACATGTGTTAATTAGCTTATTTCATCTCGTTAAAACCATTCTAGTTCTGTTAGCTGCCAGGAACGACTACAACTGGGTTAAGGGTTACAACATGTGTGATTTCCAACAAGCATTTAATATAGACACTACCAGAGTAAACTTCCTCACATTGTGGGTGTGAACAGAGCTAATGGGTCACTCTAATGACAGTCTGTGAGAATCAAAGCTGATCTGATAAGCATTAAGAGTGGAACAGCAGTGAGAATAGCTCTTTATCTCCATCTAATGTGCGTTACACTTTTATTGTAGGTTGGAGATACATGATCATCCCCATTGAAAACCTGTTAGCATCTACTGTAAGATCTCGAACAGATGATGGACAGATAAAGAGAGCGCCGAGTGGAAGTTTGTAACAGCTGGAGAGCTTCTCTCTCATGTGGCCCGGCTGCCACCCGCCCATTTGCAGCCCCGCAGGAGGGCCGGCCTCCCTCCGAGAGCGTGGAGCCAGTCTAACAGAGGAATAAACCCTGCCAAACAAACAGCCCTCATAAAGGGCATCAAATAGATCCCTGTTTACCCCAGCAGAAGAGCGCTTTATACAAACACACCGCTGATTAGGAATCCGTTACCACTGCACGGGGAAACTAATCACGCAGGACTTTGTTTAAATGGATGTGTGCTGGTGAAATTAAGTTGTTTTTTTAACTTCTAGATGTAAAATGAAAATGTAAATGATACAAACCCCCTTTTGCCTCATTCACTTCCATTGTAATCCGTAAACGTTAAAATACTCAAGCAAAGGTGTAGATTTGGCTTGAACATTGGGGGGGGGAGATGTACTAACTTATTTTGACTATGGGGGGGTTACCTCGTAAACGTTAAATGTGTTAACATAATTTTAGTGTGAGAAAATAGCTTACTTATCTTTTCTGTGAAAAGTTCTATCCACTTTTACAACTTCGTTGCCATGACGACGGAACGCCTTAAACACGACCATTAAAGTGACGGTTAAACAACTTTACAGCTCAAATAATACACGAGTTATAAAAGAAGAATTAATGTAAGTGCTTTTTTATGAAATTATAAGCTTCACATTTCTGCCTCCAAAAATTGGCCCCATTAACTCCCATTGTAAGTGCCTCAATGTAACCGCGCTTTTGGAGGGGCGAGTCGAAATAATTTTTAGTGGTAATCAATATTATGCAACGAATTGAGCTTACCTCAGGTCGAACCCACAATGTTCCTTTAAAAAGTTTCTCCAATGACATCAGCCAGTAAAACCTTTATGTCAATATTAACTTACCCTCTTGTAGTTTTCAACATAGTCTCATGACAACGCGTAAGAGATGGCAAAATCGTAAGATATCGACTTGAATCGGTTTATTCCCATAGAGACCATCCAACAGGGTCGGGGAGTAGCAGATTTTGTCTTACTGTACTGGCAGATTTATAGTCAAAATAAGTGAAAAAATTCACCTGAAGAGGTAATCCAAAGTATTTAGTCAAGTCAAGTCAAGTGGTTTTTATTGTCGTTCAACCATATACAGTTAGTACAGGACACAGCAAAACGAGACAACGTTCCTCCAGGACCATGTGCTACATAAAACAACATAGGACAAACACAGAACCACATGAGACTACACAGACTAAATAACATACCTATATAAAGTGCACGTGCAAACGTGTGCAAAAAGTACAGGACAGTACAATAAATTACTAAAAATGAACAGGACAATAGACACAGTGAGAGACAGTGCAGCGCCGACCAGTACGCAGTAGTGCAAAAAGATGACAGTTTCTAAAAATGCCAAATCTAAACATAACATACTATGAGATAGTGTTCTATGCACATAGCAGTTATTGAGGTAGCAGACAGTTATAAAGTGACAGTTATTAAAGTGCAACTCAGGACACGTGTGTGTGTCAAACCAGTCTCTGAGTATTGAGAAGTCTGATGGCTTGGGGGAAGAAGCTGTTACACAGTCTGGCCGTGAGGGCCCGAATGCTTTGGTACCTCTTGCCAGATGGCAGGAGGGTGAAGAGTTTGTGTGAGGGGTGTGTGGGGTCATCCCCAATGCTGGTTGCTTTGCAGATGCAGTGTTTTTTGTAAATGTCTTTGATTGAGGGAAGAGAGACCCCAATGATCTTCTCAGCTGTCCTCACTATCCTCTGCAGGGCTTTGCTTGCCGAAACGGTCCCAAAGTCCTAAACCAGGCAGTGATGCAGCTGCTCAGGATGCTCTCAATAGTCCCTCTATAGAATGTAGTGAGGATGGGGGGTGGGAGATGTGCTTCCCTCAGCCTTCGAAGAAAGTAGAGATGCTGCTGGGCTTTCTTGGTAATAGAGCTGGAGTTGAGGGACCAGGTGAGGTTCTCCGCCAGGTGAACACCAAGGAATTTGGTGCTCTTGATGATCTCCACAGAGGATCCGTCGATGTTCAGCGGAGAGCGGTCACTTTGTGCACTCCTAAAGTCAACAACCATCTCTTTTGTGTTTTCCACATTCAGAGACAGGTTGTTGGCTCTACACCAGTCCGTTAGCCGCTGCACCTCCTCTCTGAATGCTGACTCGTCCTTCTTGCTGATGAGACCCACCACAGTCGTGTCATCAATGAACTTATTGATGTGGTTCGAGCTGTGCATTGATGCACAGTCGTGAGTCAGCAGAGTGAACAGCAGTGGACTGAGCACACACCCCTGGGGGGCCCCAGTGCTCAGTGTGGTGGTGGTGGAGATGCTGTTCCCAATCCGGACTGACTGAGGTCTCCCAGTCAGGAAGTCCAGGATCCAGTTGCAGAGGGAGGTGTCCAGGTGTCAATCAAGTGCTGAGGAATGATTGTGTTGAATGCTGAGCCTGTGCTAAGTCTATGAACAGCATTCGAACGTGTGAGTCCTTTTTATCTAGGTGGGTGAGGGCCAGATGGTGGTTGCGATGGCATCGTGTGTTGAACGATTTGGACGATACGCAAACTGCAGTGTGTCTAGTGAAGGGGGCAGCTGGGTCTTAATGTGCCTCATGATGAGCCTCTCGAAGCTCTACATGATGATGGGTGTGAGTGCGACGGGACGGTAGTCATTGAGGCAGGACACTGAAGACTTCTTTGGCATGGGGACGATGGTGGTGGTCTTGAAGCATGTTGGAACGACGGTGCTGCTCAGAGAGATGTTGAAGATGTCGGTAAGAACATCTGCCAGCTGGTCTGCACATCCTATGAGCACTCTGCCAGGAATGTTGTCTGGTCCAGCAGCCTTCCGTGGGTTGACTCTACATAGAGTTTCCCTCACATCAGCCGTGGTAAGAGCACCTGGCCGTTGGGAGGAGGGTTGGTCTTCCTCGCCACCAGGTCGTTCTGTGCTTCAAACCTAGCGTAGAAGTCGTTCAGCGCATCTGGAAGGGAGGCATCTTTGTGAAAGCTTCTGGAGCGGTTTTGTGTGTCTGACGAGCGGTCTGTATGCTGGAATTAGCATAACAGAGATGTGGTCTGAGTAGCCGAGGTGGGAGCGGGGCTCCGTCCGGTACACGCCTGGGATGTTTGTGTAAACAAGTTCAAGCGTGTTCGCATGGTTTCGCATGGTTGAAAACTCCGGCAACAATAAACAGTCCGTCAGGGTGAGCGTTCTGCAGTTCGCTCATAGCCCCATACGGATGTAGACCAGTTTATTGTCCAGGGAGCAAACATTTGAGAGCAGGATAGACGGGAGAGCCGTCCGGCTAGGGTTTGTTTTTAGCCTTGCATGGACCCCCGCCCCTTTGCTGCGCTTTCGCTTCCTCGCACACCGCTTACGATGTCCCCTCCCCCTCCCCCTGGACTGGAGGCCTGGTCTCCGCAGCAAGCCGAGTTCGCGTAGCAACTTATTCTTTTATTTAGAATACGTTACTGACCTTGAGTAACGTACATTACAAATGACATTTTACAGCATGTATTCTGTAATCTGTATTTTAGCTCGCCTCCTACCCAACACTTTTATTTTTAATAAGGAAATAAATGTAAACAAATTTGGTTACTCATTACATATTTAATTATGCAATAAAAACTATGCTTCCCTCGACTCATCCCAAACCCGATGTTTTCTTCCGTGGTACACAAATGTTGAGAAGACCGGCGTCTACGAGGGGAGGACGGAAGCGATTCCCCGACTTCCTGGAGTGGTAGGGCTGCTGCCAGGGGCGGAGGAGTGTCCCTACGGATCGCCGAGAACGCGAAGGGGTGTTCTGTCCACTCGGGGTCGGTCTGACTCTGGTACGCCCGGGGAGGAGCGGCTGCCATCCACCTGAGAGGGTGGAGGAGTGATCGGAACCACACGATGGTGGATCAGAGAACCGGTGAGTGAGTTTTTTCTCTCTCTCTCTCTCTCACCTCTCTCTGTTGATACATATTGGCCTTTCCCTCGCCTATTTTGTTTTTGTTGTTGTTTTTTCCCTCCTGTCTCCTCCCAGGTCGAGCAAGTCGGGGATGACCCGCTGGCAGATGGGGCGCAATATTTTTTGTGGTAATCAATATTATGTCACAAATGCTGTTGATTGAGCTGAACTTATATTGAACCTGGAACATTACTCTGAGACCCTTTTTTGATTTTTGATATATATAACTATAAGCAGCAAAACTCTGTCTGTTCTCATTGTAACCTTTCATTTTTTCATTTAAAAATGTAGTAAAGACAAAATCCTTTTTGCAGGCATTCAGACAGGTAAAACTCTGTATGTCTTTTTATGAATCTGTACATTCAAGCACAGCTTCTCTCATCATATAAAAGAATTGTTCGCTCGTCTGACTGCACTGAGAGCGAGGCGCTGTTATCAGAGTGAATTACTGCGTTTGTACTGCATCTGAAATGACACTGTGTAGTGTGACCGCAGGGGTCATGGCGCTCAGGGCACCGTGACGACCTCTCTGTCCTCACGGGGAGGGGGGCCGCAGGGTCCCGTCTCCTGCACGGTGGCCCCCAGCGGGGACTTGCTTTAACAGAGAGGCAGGCGTTCGTAAACTCTACAGGAGATGAGCTGTAACTTATACATCCCTGCTTCATTTTCTCCATCTTTCTCTCACTCTCTTTCATCTTGCTTACTACCTACTATATTTTGACAGAAAGTAGTATGCAGTATGGCTATGATTGGAAAAATAGCTTGCTACTTATATTGCTTGTTGTGGTGAAATGGACACTAGAGGCACTACAACAACGATGACATTTATTCACTTTCACACAAATCACGAGTAAAATGGCAGATTATCAGTTAATAAACACTTACTGTCTTCCATTGCTCTGTCTCCTCCAGTCATATCTCTCCAGCAAACAGGCCTAATTTCTTAATGCAGACGTTCTCTGCAGACGTTCAGGGTCTGTTCCTTCTCTTCTGTTGATCAGTGTCAATAGTGTCAGTATCTCAGAGTCTTTAGGAGACACTCCAAAAATGTCTCTCCTTCTGTAAGTCTAGCGCTGACCCTCTTCAAGCTTCAAAAGGACACAAAAGTATAAGTAGTGCACGAGAACTACAGTTCATGCAGACCCCTCGTGAGATGGGGCAATCAATGAAAACTCGTTTTGTCATCAACTCTGTCAGACTGTATTTTATAGTGTACATCTTTT